>NC_134568.1:237206490-237453990 GCF_050947875.1 Dermacentor variabilis
GGTGCCACTGTAACCAGCCACACGGCCAATTTTGGAAATGCACTTGGAACGCTGGTGTGGCTTCCTTCCACTTTTTTACAGGACTGCTATTGTATTGCTATTATTGCTAATATTGCTATTGTACCGATATTTTTTATCTTTTTTGTTGTATTTCTATCCACTCCTGTAATGGAGCACGTGTTGGCGGGCTAGTTGGTTAAGCATGATTACAAAGACGGCGCCGAATAAAACAACACACGAAGAAGGGGACACGAGACAGCAACGTAAGCGCACTAACAACTTTGTTAGTGCGCTTACGTGCTGTCTCGTGTCCCCCTTCTTCGTGTGTTGTTTTATTCGGCGCCGTCTTTGTAATCCTGTAATGGTCCATCCTTGGACTGACAGTACAAACAAACAAACAAACAAACAAACAAACAAACAAACAAACATATCTTGCTGCAGATGCATGATTGCCTTTTGCAAGAACAGGTGCATACACGATTCTTAAGATGCTTAGAATCGAATGTGCAAATCACACACAAAAAATTCGTTCTTTCAATGGCTGTGTCTAATACTGCATACGTTGCCATGGCTCAAGAGTCTCAAGGGGCTATTATTAATAATAATCTGTATAATAATAACAGTTAATATACAGCATCAACGAGCATGTAAATAGAACTAGGAAGAAATGTAGGAAGGAGAATTCTTAAAAGACACAAGATTATGTGTCCAGGGTAGAGCCAGAAGATGCGTGTTTGGAATTTATTTCTGCGGTGCGGCTGCAAATGGCTCACTTCATAGAGTTCAGAATATACAGTTTAATGGTGTGTGGCAAAACAACAGCAACAGATTTCTTTCCTGTCACTCGTGATTTGTGCTTCACAGCACATGTGAAGCAGGGAAAATACACTGAGGACAAATGGTAAATAATAAAGCAAGTAAACAGACATGTATCACTAGGGAAGCATGCAGTCGAAATGTACTTATGTACTGAAATTGCCAAGCTTCATGAGACGGCCGTCATTGGTGAAAGGACATTACTGATCATACATTTATAAGGCTTCTCTATAAATATTTCAGACTAAATAGAGATCTTTAACAAGCAACAAAACCTCTGAATAGGCGTTTCTGAACACCATATTTACTGGAAAAAGTTCAGAGCTTCCATTACAACTTTTGTGACTAAACAATAAAACATATAAAAAGCTTACTTGAAGCTCAGCCACCTTCTCTGACAACGTCTTTATTTGATCAAGCACTGGAAGAGACAGTGCCTTAGCCAAAACAGGAATGAGTGCAACACAGCAGGCACCAAGGGAACTTCCTGAACTTCTTTTATATTTATCAGGATCCCTGCAGTGGACAAAGTCAAGTGAGGGAAGGCTCAGGGTTAGATGGGCCTCTCTGAAATGTATCACAGCAGAAACTGCAATGCATGCAGTTTAACCTAGATATCTAACATGCCTGCCTCCTTCACAGAGTACAAACGGTGGACTAGTTACTACACAAAGTGTTAAAAGTACAAGTGGTGTTTGACTATCTGGATTTCTTTACTATGCACCAAATGGTTGATAGCTTAGAATTTTTTGTGTTCCACCCCCATTAGAATGCAGCTGCTGCAGCCAAGAATCACCACCTGCCACCTCATGCTCAAAAACAGAATTCCATGGCCACCAAGACACAGATTCCATTTACTGTGTTCAAGCATTAAAAAGGTGCCTAGGCTTTTGTATAAGATTTTTCAATTCGAACTTCTAAAAATTTGCATCAAGCATGAATGCCCAGCCAAAATTGAGTTCATGAAATTCAACTGTGCAGACAACCAGTACAGTGTTTCCTCTAGTTCCATCCCTACTCTCATAGTTTCCATACTATGCACTATGCTGTCACAGTAATCCCTTATAAATTATTTCAAATCTTTATTAGTCAAGGAAGGTGCATAATATTTAGCAGCTCAGTGAAAAAAATACTGCATGTGTTACCTGCTGAGAGGACCTGAAGTAGTATTACACCGGGATCTTCCGATGAAGTTTTGAAAATGCTAGCTTCAAAGTCATTCAGACATTCAGCCAGCTCTGCATTGTCCTCAGAAACAGCATGCAAGCAATGGCCTGCAATAGACACCACAGAAATTGCCGTTTACAATTTTTATATGTTGGGGAGGGATGGGGGGTGTAGGGGGAGAAGGAACTGAAGGACACATACACTTCAATTCCATTAATTTGATGCTGGTTAGTTAAATCTGTCTGAAGGGTCTGGCAGTGGCAATTCAATGTATGGGCCAAGCCTTTGATTAGTTCAATCCCAATGTACACACCTCCAGTGCATAACAGCAGGAAAGAGGGGAGAAGCATTGTCTTCTAAATGTGCAAACAGTGCAGCTATTTCATTCTAGCAGCTGTCTCTTCCTTTGTTTTTAATTTACAATGGAAGCAGGGACAGACAAATTCACAGGTGTTATGCACAAAAGGAGAGAGGGGTGGGGTGGGGAGGAATCAATGATAAGGGAGCAGAATAGGCAACGAACAGCAAGGAGCTGATCAACTTTGAGGACCACTTGTTCCTTTCTCCAATTCTCTTTTCCAATTCTAGCCCAGCTGTGGGCGTGAGTGGCGTGGCTGAGAGCAGCCGCACGTGCTCTATCTTGGAGGCAATCTGCAGCAGGTACAACAACTACACGAGCTGTGATGGTTGGTGGCTTCGTCTGTGCTGTGTTCTCAGGCACCTAGCGTTGCACGTTGCATAATCTCAAGTTTCGGAGAAGCACTGAAACTAGTGGCAGCATGAAGCTTTCGCTCGCCGCTAGTGCCGCTCTTCATCACGGTAGCGTTCTGATAGTGAGTGTGTGTGGCCATCAAGTAAGATATGTTCATGTTTGCCTGTGCACGCGACACCATGCTTGTTAATTTGGAGAGTAAGCGAATGTTTGGCCCTGCAATTTACACAGCCATATTAACCTTAATTCATATAGCGGTCTAATAATTTGCTACCGCAATCAATGCTTTACCTTTCTGGAAAAACTGACATTTCTTGTGCAACTGAAACGGCAGAAAAATTCCATCATTTTGCTGTTTCCTTTAATAAGACTTACTGAGCATGACCTGCTTTCATCGAGATCAAATTAACCAAAGTGCACAGAACAGTTCACCCGTGTAGATATTGCCACGTGCACTCCTGAAGTTTTTGACCGCCCACCTTTGGCGCCACTTTGTTATTGCATTTTTGTTGTAGCTTTATGTGCATGCTCCAAGAATAACGAACAATTGAGCTGTCGGTCTCGATTCGACATCTGACCTTCAATATTGCTACTTGCACCGCCACCGAGTTTCCTTGCAGGCACAATTTCGCCCAATAAACTATATCAGTTTATTGCTCTTTGATGCATTATTTTTACCATCTTGCGCACCGCTGCTACTATGTGACATTACTACATGCCATCAAGGACCACAGCCAAGAAGCAGAAACTGAGGAGCTGCAAAGAAGCTGCCGAGGGCAGCAGCTGCCACCAGAATTCAGGGCCTTGCCTGTTCCAGTCAATCAGGTGAAGAAGGCAATGATCACCCCGATGGTGAGCACATCAACTGGCCCAGTCATCTTACACCAGCCACAGCAGCCACCGACCTTTCGAGGAGCCACATCCGACGACCCTGAAGAGTGGCTCGGTCAATTTGAACGGGTCACAACATTTAACTGATGGCCCAACATGGAGAAGCTGCAAATTGTGTACTTCTCATTAGAAGAATCTGCAAGGACAAAACCACAAAGCAACCCTCACCTCTGGGACAGCATTCTGAACGAAGAATGCGCTGAGCTTTTGCTTGAGATGAGAATTCAATGGCCAACCGAGACCGTTACGGTCTACGCAGAAGAACTGAAGTGTCTCTTTCATCAAGAGAAATGACTGAAGATAAGAAGGCCCGTCACCTCATGAGAGGCGTTCAGCAGAAACTCTTCGCCAGGTGAATACATAGCCCTCCAACCACCGTCGAGGAATTCATCACTGAAGCAGCTATAATCGAGAAGGTGCACATCTGCGGGCGACAGTACAAACACCACCTAGACGCAGTCCAAACCCACGACACGGATTTCAATGGAATCGACGCAGTCAGCCTTAGAGACCTTATCCGCATATCATCTGCGAAAAATTTGGGAAAGTTTGCCCGACAATTCAACCACAAGTAGCATCCTTCTCTGACATTAATAGGGAGGAGTTACAACAAGCCCTAGGCTCAACTCCACGGGCACCGCAGGTACTGCAGCCAGAAGGACCAACACCCGAAGTCATGAGTTAAACATCTGCACTGCAAAGCCAAGCATGACCAGCCAGCTCGCAGTGGGAACCCTACAGGCCGCCAACCCGCCCTCAACCTTACACGTTGATGCCACACCCGTAGCACTACACGGCACTGCCACAACAAGAGTTATGCTCGCCCAGCTCACCTGAACATGCATCAAACGACAACAATGCACCGACATGCGCCATTACAACCTATGACAATGCGACCAAGAATACATGCCCGGTGAATGTGTTATGGTCTGGATGCCAATCTGCCACTGCAGTCAGAGTGAGAAGCTGCTTCGCAGGTACTTCGGGCCCTACAATATTACCCGGCGAATAGCATCACTTGTCCATGAAGTTGTTCCCAACGGAGTGACACAGTCCCAACTTTCATGTTTTGCTCCCTTATTTTGTTTAAAACATCGGGACAATTTCTTTCCTGAGGGGGGAGGGAGGCAATGCCACGTGCGCTCCTGTAGTTTTTGACCGCCCACCTTCCGTGCCGCTTTGTTATAGTGTTTTTGCTGTAGCGCAACGATGCGCAGTGATATTATACTATTGATGTGTCCTTGAACTTTTGTTAGATAAACCGGTCAAATAATCTTGACGCGGATGCTACAAGGTTCTTGGAGCAAGCTATCAGTAACGAATGAGTGAGCTGCCAGTCTCAATTCGACACCGGATGTTCAAGCTTGCTACTTCCGCTGCCGCCGAGTTTATTTGCAGGCACAAGTTTGCCCACTAAACTGCATCAGCTTATTGTTCTTCGACACATTATTTTGACCTTCCTGCACACCGCCGCTACTACATGACAATATTGAGCGTTTCTAGCATTCCAACCTATGTCACTACTGCCCTCAATGTGTGAGCATTGAATCAGAATAAACTTAACAGAAGTGCCTACTTCCCCTGCTACACTCTTGTCATAGAGAGAATGCATTGTTTACTCGGAGCAAACAAGTAGCAAATGTTGCCTTGTTTGTACAGTTGTGAACGTGAAAACATTTTTCTTACGTTTTCATAGCATGGGAGCTTTAGGCTGAATATGCCTACAGCATATGGAGTGTACAACTCTCTAATCTCTTGACAGGAGCAGCATGGGATAAGAGGAATGGCACTTACCTACAGCTGTTGCTATCCTTGTGCCATATATGCCTACATCCATACAGGGAAGCAGCAATGTCCATAACCTTTCTCGGTTGAATACAGACACTGAGGTTTCACTGCTCTCACTGCAAGTGAAGACATAAGAAAATAGTAGCTACAATGAACCTGTGAAAAGGTGCACAGATGTGGTGCACTCACCACAAATTCCACAATAAATGTACGCCTTCATAAAAAACTTCAGTCTTTGAATCTATTTTCTCTTGTGATTCAGCAGGCTTCCAAGGAGAATTGTACTGCAATAAAGAGGAAAATAAGTTTCAGTGCCATAAGAACCTTCGCTAATGTCACAAGCAATGTTGCTGGGGTACCCAAATGTCACTGGCAGAACCTCAGTTATCAAAACATAGCAAAGAATGAAACAAGGTTCTAAGGGACTGTCCTGACATGTTTTTTATAATAATAATATTTATTTCCCACCAGTACAAAAGAGGCGAGACTAAAAAGGGAAAAACACTTGAATGAGTCTTGCCCCTTTTACAGCATTATTTCCCAGGGTTACAACTTGACAGTGTTTACATAGAGAATTGAGTAGCCGTGGTGGAAAGCGACATTGCTAAATCCTTAAGACTGATTTCATGGTCATAACATCTATGCAAATGTGCTTAATAATCAAGTTTTAGGTACCACAGTTATACTTTGCAGACTTCACTCCTACTTGAAGGGAAGGTGAAATTACTATGAATTGAGCAAAACATTGCAGTTAGCAAGAAAAAACTACACGGCACAATTTTTTTTATTCTGATAACAGAGGCGCTGATATCATGGCTAAATTACTCTGCCCAATTCATCTCCAAGATCTTCTAAAAGCATTCATTATTCTGACAAATGTGTGATGGTTCATTAAGAATAGTGGAAAAAATTGGGGGCCAATCCACTCTGTGAAGGTGGAATGCCAGTGAAGCTGTCACTGTGCTCTTAAATTTACCCCCAACCCATGATGTGAACGTGGTTGCATAGCAAAGCCAAATGAGTGCACGAAACAAAACACATTTGTTTGTAATTGCCATTTAGCATACTTCTTAGTTAATCAGCTTAATGAAACTTGGAAGGACTAGAGTTTTATCCTAGCAGACAAACATGGGCCTATCCATTTTCCTCCCATAGAAGCTCATGTATTGACAGCAGACGGAAATTCCATAACTATTACAACTTCACTGCGAACTACCTAATTGTGAACAGTAAATGAAACTCAGTGTGATGATAGTCGTCTTAGTGGCCAACTGTCATAATTTTGGGGGGGGGGGGGGGGGGTCGTTTTGATAAAGCAAGAGTGACGATAGGCATGCACACATTCTCGTATCACCTATGTTATTAAATGCATAAGCAGTTCTATGCCTACCCAACAAGAAAATTGTCCGCCACGTAAGACAATGAATGGCTCATAGCCCGTAAGCAAAGAAAAAAAAACTATCTACCTGAGAGTCTACCGATCTTGAAAATGGTGCCTAGTGATAACTAATCTATTGGAAATGTATAAGCTTATGCATAGAATGAAGCAATTTTGCATCAAATTCGGAAGCCGAGTTTTTGCACACGCAGATTTACTGACGGACATGAAAAATCCACAGAACCCTAGCCATAAACAGCATTGCTGTAAAATAAGACATGACGGTAGGTTTCCAGCAATAAAATCAGTTGGAAGTCAGCATCCGAGCTGCCCTTGTCTTATCTTGCACTATTCTTATGCTCATTCATTATTCCCTTGAGGTGCCGTTTTATAGTGGTGATGAAAATGAAAAACTTTGCAAATAAACCATATTTTTGACATGAAATCAAACCCAGCAATGAAAAAAGAAAGAAAGAAAGAAAGAAATAAGAAAGAAAGTACTCGATAGGTGGTGTGGTATGAAATGCTTCCGAAACCTGGAATTGCACACACCACCGCCAGTGATCTGGCAACAGCACGCTGCCGTGGGGCCAGACCAGTGGCCGTGCGAAAACGCATGTCGCTCGCCGCGTACCCTTGGGACCAGCGAAACACTGTGCGCGGCATACAAATCTTTCATGGAACTCCCTAGAGGACCCTTTTCATTTGCAGTGCCGCGACCATAGGAGCTGGCTCCGGGCACGACTGCACCCCTCTTTTTCATTTCTTTCAGTTCCCCACCTAATAGGATGGGTAAAGGAAGGCGCTCTCATGAGGTGTTTCCCTGATCCAGTAGAGAGGTAATCCTCAGGTGAACACGATCCACACTGGCCTCGGGTACGCAAAGCGCGCCGCCTGTTCACCGTTAGCTGCAAAGTGCACTAATTTATGCGAACTAATACCTAGTGCGGTTTGCCTGAACGAACACACGGATGTTGGCAGCTGCCACCCTCCACAGCACAGCAAAGGGTCCCAAAGCTGACAGGTGTGGGCCAAGGTGCAAGAATCGGCATGTACTGACGGATAAAAGCCGCACCGAGGAGCGAGTTCGGTACCGCGCTCGTGGCCACATGTGCATGATAACGTGAAGCAGGTTTTTGACCACCCTACTGTGCCCTTCGGCTTGTACCAACGCCTCCTAGAGAGCACAAGGGCGGTGCACATCGATCTGTGACATTATGCTACCTCAGCCGACTGCCATAGAATCTAACTGAGACGCTCCCAAGTAACCCGTCGTCATTTTTACATCACCACTTTGGTAAAGCTGGGCTTCGCAATGGAAATTTCGGTCCAAGTAGCATGATGTCAGAAAACAGAGTGCACAGGCCTGCTATATAGGAGGCGCTGCCTGCACATACTATGTCGATCGGCCAAGCAGCCGCGGTCAACTAGCACGTGGTGCAACGACTCATTTAAACCTTTACCTAGGTGTTCGAAGGCTGTAAAAATTTTTTTATTGCGATGGCAATTATATGATCACTCCAAGCAAATTTTCGCCGTCGTCCTCGCAGTCGACTTTGCCGTGAGGTTCCATATATATTTATGTATATGTATACTATATGCCATGCCATGCTATATGACATGCGGTATATACGGGTTCACTCGCGTGATAACAGCAGCAAGAGTGCGGCCGCTAATAACTTGATAGATTAGATTATGGGGTTTTATGTGCCGAAACTACGATCTGATTATGAGGCATGCCGCAGTGGGGGACTCCGGAGATTTTCACCACCTGGGGTTCTTTAACATGCACCTAAATCTAAGTACACAGGTGTATCACATTTCACCCCCATCAAAATGCGGCCGCCATGGCTGGGATTCGATTCCGCGACTTAGCAGCCTTAGCTGTGCTTAGCAGCCCAATACCATAGCCACTAAACAACCATGGAGGGTCCCAAGAAACTTCCGGTCACGGGCTTTATCAGTCTAGTGTACCAGAATACAAAGCACGTTTTTAAGCTGTTTTACTGTGTGGAGAGTCTATTTTAAAGTATTGAGATAAAAGACATGCTCATTCAAGGCTAATACATAAAATTTTCGCATAAGCTTACCGCAACATTCACTTGTAAATTTGTCGTTATGTACAGAGGAAAAGTGTTGAAAATCTGTGCGTTTAGATTTCACCGCACTCCTGCTACGCAACATCGCAGCCAATGCCTTTCTTGCTCGCTAAATTTAGCAGGCTAAGTCAATGAGCAGAACCGGAAGCCGTCCAGGGCCTATGTCTGTAAACAGTGAAAGGGTCTATATGCTGGTTATATTGCCACACCATTCGATCACTATATTTGCGGATACTAGGTATTACGTTTTTGACAAAATTGTTCCTCAGGATTTTGAGAGTGGCAGCCCACAAAAATATGTCACAAAACAAAACACCGACAGCGCATTGCCTTTTATCTTAAATCTTCTCAGACTTAAACATTAAAAGAGTGAAACAATAGCAGAGCTCAAAGCTGAAAACAATGTGATTTTATTGGCAGCTGTGCACTACCTCCGGGAGCAGCCCAGGAAAGAGATTTGAAACGCACCTGATACGGAAAAGTGGTGGCAAAGTTACTAAGAAGGATGTTGGCTTTATTAATAAACATAAATGAAATTGGCTGATGGCAGGATTCCATCAGAGGACCCCTAGTACAACAGCTCGTTTTTTACTTCGCTTACATTTACCTCAATTCATACTGCCACTACCGCTACGAGTCTTACAATTCGTGTAATATCTTAATATGTTGCTATCGCATTCATTGCTTCACCCTTATAGCAAAACTATGATTTTTTTCAAAGCAATTTTTGCAGGTAATGAATTTTGTTCTCTAATAATGCATTCTGCATTCTAATAAATCTGCTCTTGTCCTTTGTACAGGCCTTGAAGAAATTACTGCCTGATGATTCTGCACATTCTAAGGTGGTGAAACGAGCAGTAGGAATGCTGTGCAAGGAATCGGCTCTCCGCAAATCGTGCATGCACCAAATGCGGTCTAGTTTCTCAAACCATCTAGATCCTCAAACCAAATAGGCCGCTTTTTGGAAGCTGGTTTCTCTTTGATGGTAGTCAATGCTGTAGCCGAGATTCTGCTCCAAAAAGTGAAGCTTGGAGCATGAAAGGCAAGAGCAGAGGTCCAACGACCGAAGTTGATGCCGGAAGTTATACCCTATGTGCACAAAGTGTCACACAGCTTTTAAGGTTGCAAGCCATAATGGTATGCTTCTTGTTTTTTCTGCGCCCAACAAGCTTTTGAAGCTGTGCCCTCGAGTTTGCTGTGAAAGCACATAGGGTTGCCGCACTAGGTATGAGAAGCCCTTTGTTAAGTGCTCTAGAGGGGTTGTTTATGTCATCCCTTTGTCTAGTGGGCAGTTGTACATCGGCCAAACCGAACATTGCATAAACAACCGCTTAAGAAAACATGCGCAAAAAATAAACAAGGAGGAGGATAAGGGCACACATACGGTGGCCCATGTTACCGCGTGTGGGTGTGATGCTCGATTTTCGGAGATGACCATTCTAGGCAGGAGCGGTAACGCTTCTGTAAGGCTTGCACTAAATGCCTTCTTTATCAAGAAAAACAGATTGGGCATGTGAGTGAGCCGTCTATCGCATTACTTCGACTTTGAATTCAACTTGCACAACTGCCTTTGGTATACATGAGCCTCTTCATACTGTTCTGTTTGTGCATGCATGACTAAAGGATATGTCTGTAAAATCTTTCGCTGCCATTAAACAGTTGTGAGTAGCCCTTGTCTTTGTCTCCCTTTCTTGTGTCTGTGTTTTATTGCGCTAATTTACCTGCTTTCAAGATTTTTATATTTAAAAATTAATGAAACAGAACCTGATTTATAAACTAAGCTTGTACAGCGAACGTTATGCATTGAAAAAGTTCCGGTGTCAAGTGGAAATTTTTCTGCCGTGTAGCATTTCTGACTGATATGTTTCAGTTGTCTTATGTGTTACAATAACAAGTTCTGGTCGGGATGGATGAGTGGCATAAATCTTTTCAGCACATATGAAATATAGGAGAATGTCTACAGTGAAGTTCTTGATGCAAGCTCTAGCTTCAGCATATGAATTTCAAGTTCTTTAGAATGCTAAACGCATATATAGCTTGTGGCAACTTGTGTAAACCAGCTCGCAATGTTGTGCACTAGAATAAAGAGTAATTATTAATATAATAATGCGATTTCAGCAAGGCCTCCAGTTGCGTGAATGTTTTTTTTTGGAACTACCTGCAGCAGATACAAAATATTCAGTACAGTTTTTCCAAATGCTCACAAGAATGTGACAACGCTCCCGACAGATGAAACGGTGGTGGTACCATTTAGTCAAATATTCACGGACAGGAAGTGTATTCAGTGTTTATGCACAGTGCCTGACAATATTTCACGTCAATTAGTGGGTAAACAATGGCAAATGTTCATTATGCACTCACGTCATACAAGCTTAGTTTGCATGGAGACACCATTCATAATTTAACCAAGCGAGGAAGCACAATTGGCGAAGCGCCCTGCTGATAGCTTTTCTCAAAGTCTGCAGCAATAAATCGACGCAGGACTATTTTTTTCGAGAACAGTGACACATAATCATAGACTGATATACCTCTTAAAGGGTTTTCACTTTTATTTTTTATCATGGAACCCAAACCCAGGGAGTGCCGCGCATATACCACAGCTGCCTATGCTGGAGCCGCACTGTTTTTCATCTAGCAACATGGCCGCCACTGGCTTCACTCACTCCCGTAGGCCACGGCAGAGACCACCAATCCATAAGTGCATAATCTCCTTCGGCAGACCCCGGGTGAAACACTTCGAAAATAAAGGCGTTAGCATATATGCATGCTCTTCTAAAGAGGGTGGTAGGTCTACCAGGCCCTAGCGCCCGCAGGGAAAATGAAAACTTTAAGCCTACGGCAAGGCATTTTTCTGGTGAAACTGCTCATCATTATGGAGCGGCCCTGGACGCCATTTTCACAATGACAGACACTGCACTTTTCAATTAATATGCGCCATTCAGCACATGCAGGTGTCGCCAAACGAGGCGGAATGTGGCAGAGGGCAACAGCCAGACTAACATTGCAATGGAAATTATCACTCGAACGCATTAACTTTCAAGGTGACTGTCGTAGGCTGAAGAATAAATGCTGAATTACTATAAATACTTTATTTATTTATTTATTTACTTATTTATTTATTAGGGATACTACCGGACCGGTCAGGACCAAGATAGGAGTGGAGTAATAAAAATACAAAAAGGTGTACATACTAGACAGAACACAATCCCCGTCCAATCGGTGCTGAATTGCACACTTTTAAAACTGGACTTTAAATAAAGGTCAATGAGAAAAGCTTCGAGGATAACGTGGAAGGCAGTCATGGAAACGCCAGGCCACGAGACGGCACTAATTCCACGCTACAAACAGTGTCGTCAGGGCCGCGGGGATGGCTCACTCATCGACCGGCCGGACATCCTCATGACATGCAGCGCGCACCACCAGGTCCCAGAGGCCACGCACGCCTCTCTGGAAGCGCTTCATATTTCCCGTCATCGTGGCGCGAGCGTGCGCGGCCCCATCTATTCTTAATGAGTCCCCCCATGATAATCAACATGCCCTTTGTGCCTACGCCAGAAGGGCATCTCAAGACGGCAAGCAGTGCATGCCATCGGCGTGTTGTTGTATATTTAAAGTCAGCACCTCGGGTCAATGATGGACGGCAATATGGCACGATGGCCCATGTGCACACGGCGAACCCTTAAACACTTACGTTGAAGGCTGATGGCCTCGCCTATACCACGGGGCTATGTGTGGCCATGTACAGTTGGCTAATCACAAGCACTGGGCACCACCAACCTTGGCAGTGGCACCCAAAAGCATCCCATCATCTGTTTGAAACCCAACAGAATGTGAAATAAGTGGAAGAAAGACTATAATAGCAGTAGCGTCAGAATTAGTATGGGAGGAACTTTCTTTGTATGCAAGCCATTCTGCATCAAAGCTATATTCCCTTCAGTCACTAATTTTGAAGGACTTCTGATAAACGTGTCAAAGTTATACAATTTTTTTCCAAGGCACAACACTCCAGTGAAATAAAATCAAGGTCGTAAGATGATGCTCTGTGTATTTTCTAGCGAGTCCTCATGATTACAGAATAATTAAATTTCAATTTAATGTGCAGTCATTCATATCACGTTTTTTTCATGAACACTCACAGCATGTGAACAAGTTAGATATTGACAGCAAGCATTACAAGAAAGGAAAAACAATTATTTCACCATTGCTAAAATGATGCAGCATGCTGTACATCCCATCAAACATGGTAGTGCCTTCACCAAAGTACTTGCCGCAGTACTCAGTGCACTAAAGCCAAATAGAGCCACAGTGAGTATACAAGGGATTCAATTTATCAGCGGCTCAATGTCCAGTTTTTTTTTCCATGCCATCACTGGACAGAACAGGCAAATATAAGTAGCATACACAAATGTGTACACTGAGACTGAAGGGAATATTAAAAAGAACATCTACAGCATTACTTTTTCTTCTCTTCCTTAAACAATACAAACCGCCTAACTCCCACCAAGCTGCTTGCATTACAGTAATGCATTTTCTTCTGAATCAAACATATACACAATGCCTGTCAACAAGAAAATTTGTGTTACTGGTATGAAGTGTGTGTTGCACCACAATGTGCCAGATAGTGCTTACCAAAAGCTGAGAAAATACATTGGAAACAAATGCTCCTCTTAACACCAACATCCACAGATAGGTGGAAAAATAAAGCAAAAATCTATTATGAAAAGTGGCTAACAGTGCTGCTGCAATCTACCATCAAGGAGGTGAGTCTGGCCAGACACAAAACAGGACAACTATCACTACATTGTGAAAGGACCACATTATGAAAGCATCAGGCTGGCACTAAGAGAAAAGTCTTTCAGCGATATCTAAAGCCTGCAAAACTGCAGCTAATGATTCGAAAAATGTAAGGCTACGTTTTAGTACTTATTTACTTGATGTACTTTCAAAGCCTGAAGGCATTACAGAAAGGTGTTGTTAGATACATGACTGATAAAAAAAAAGCATACTTTATGGTAGTTTTGAAGCTGCTGGGGTCAGTAATAAAAGAGATAGGAGCGACAAGGTGTTTTTATTTATCACCATTTTTTGGAACAAAAGACCAATTCAACAGGTTAGTTAGACAAGATGGGACACCAAATATGAATATGTGATCCATACACACACAAGAAAAGATTTACATAGGTCGAGAAAGGAGATCGATTCTTAACGTTTGATGAAGTTTTTGAGAGCGGCAGAGGCGAGGATATTTATGGTCTGAAGACAGATTGGGTGGGGTTTGTGTCTTTAATGGATGAAAAACTGCCTTGACAGGAATAATTCGATAGTATGAACCATGCAATGCAATTCTGGACCAATTCGAAGGTTGTGATGAGTACAGACTGACTCTCGACCCAGATGGCAGATACATATTACAGTTTATGGTGAATTAAAGTTTTGCACAGGATTAATTTTTAAGGATAAAGGTGCTCCGGAGAGCTTACAGAGAATGTAGCCAAGCGTTCGGTTAATTATGTAGGCAACATGCATGAACCAACACAAGTCTACAGAAATATTGACATGCTGACTAAGAAGATGTTTTAATCATCGTCGAAAGAAGACGATGTTCTGGTCTTTGCGCGCTGTCTACCATCTTGTCAGCTGCTATAAGTATTGCAAATATTCTGTAAATACACATCTGACTGTTTTTAAACCCGTAACAATATTAATGCCGTGCTATTAATAAGACTTAGCAAAAGTCCAGGGAAGTGCCATTAAGAGTACTATAAGGCTGTTAGTGTTGTTAAGGTTTTGGTGTGCTAAGTAAACCCTACTAGCAATGCCTAAATTATGCTGCTACCAACAGGTGATGCATGTGGTAACACAGCAAACATTGTTGCTATAAATCCACAAAAAAAAAATATTAAAAGGGCATTAAACGTAAATATTAAGTCAAGCTAATGTAATACATTATTGCTAGAAAATGTCTAAGGAGTCAATACTATCGAGAGCAGAGCCTTAGAAAGCAAGAAAATGAGGTAATAGAACTTCATGTTTGCAAACAGCGTGATGTCACTGCAAGTGCCTCTCCCATCATCCACACCTTCGAAGTGGGCGCTGGTTGGCAAAAAACGTTCATGCAACCTCTTCTCTCATGCGTAAGAGCGCTGCTTGTATACGTATATCAGCTGCCGCGATCGTAATTCCGGCATATTGCTATTTTTTGAAGTGACAGCATCTATGAACTGTTCTTAGAAAGTATAATCATCCCTGTTTTACCGACACAATAATGTAGTGTTGTTGCTCATTGCATGGTTCCCTTAAGTCAGCATGTAGTGATTTCGTAAGAGTGTGTCTCTTCCATAGATAAAACAGCCACAAAAAATTTATTACTCTTCAAAAACAACATTTTATCACAGATGATGCACATTTTCATGGTACCGAAGTGATACTTCGCTTAAATGACTGGTCTTCAGACAAAAAATTGTATTGCATTGTCGTAAAGGTACTCATTTGCACCCCATTTACACTGACGCTTTAAACGATATGCGAGACGAACTTCGTCTACAACTATCAGCCATGCCCATCACGGCAGCTCAGTGGAGCTGTACCAAGTAACGCCTCCTAAATTCAGATGAGGGAGGAATGCAACAACAAGGCCTTCTCCACAGGCCCCAAGTCATATCGCACTTGGCACGCGTATTGAATTGGTCGGATTAAAAATGACATGTCAAACCCCCTAAGAGCTTCAGACTTTTCAAAATACCATTATAACTTTCTTGAATGATAACAGAGAAATCGAAACAGTAATACACAAATTCCCAAGTAAAAAAAAATTGTTGGCTCTCTCATAATCAAGAATAGATGTAAGCATGAAATGGCAACCGGCAAAGCAGGTTGGTTGGAGATGATACTAGCCACACAATTTTTAAATGGGTGAGCGCATGTTCCCCATCCCACCACACAACACACAAAGCACTACGCCATACTGTGCACTGGTCCATATGGACACTGCCCAGCTTGAAGAAGAAAACCGGATGAAGGCGGCCCGATAGGAAGCGTCCGTGCTCTACCTAGTCAGTGCCCTGCTTAGACTGTCACTGCTGCACTGCTCCTAGTCCGATAAAATAAACACCTTAAAATTTGGTGGAGAGTGCTGTGCCCTCAAACCTCCCACCCTGGAACTTCAATCGCGTACCCTGCCATCTACCATTCCTTAGGACGCCTCCCAGTAAACACATCCTCACACACTGACCGCATGTTCTGGTGTACCTCCTCACCGCGACCCTGCCATCTTCATTGGTGCAGCTGACACCGATGTGGAGGACTGGCTCACCACATATGGTCGGCACGCCTAACAACTGGGACGAACCAGCCAACCTGAACAATGTGCTGTTCTACTTCACGGCGGTCGCCAGCCTATAGTATAACAACCACGAAACAAATTTCTCGACCTGTTCCAAGACTGTCGTTGTCCATGTATATGGTCGCCCTGCTGTTCGTAAGCTGTGTGCCGAGCAGCATTTACAGGCGCGCTCTCAGCAGCTGGGTGAATCATACACCAGTTACATTGAAGACATTCTGGCAAGAGAGCAAACTCAACCATGGCGGATCTGATCAAATCAGTCAGGTGCTGAAAGGTATCAAAGACAATGCCTTCAACATGTTGCTTGCCAAGAATCCTCGTTCCGTGGCCTAAATCATCACACTGGGCCAAAGCTATGAAGAGTTACGGCAGCAGCAGCCGTTGACCTGTCACTCTTCATTGCACGACGAACCCCTTGCTGGTTTGGCTACAATTTCGAACCAGTCTGCGTTGCTTGAGGAAATGAAGGCGTTCGTCCGTGAGGTGGTTGCCTACCAACTATCATTGCTGACCTTTGCACAGCCGCAGAATATTGTTACGAAGAGTTGTGAAGAAATGGTTTTATTTACAGGAGATGGGCAATGATCGTAGCGAGATCGTAGCGCAGTCCGGCCTCTAAAAACTCTTCGTTCTCTTCTTTTTGTACCTGCCTTTCGTATCTGTTACATTTCCCCGCAAGCAGACGAAGCCAATGGGGCAAGTCAGGATGGACAAGCAGGGGAGAAAGGCTTCAGGTGAGCAATATGAGTAAGCTGAGTTCTGCTTGATCGCCGACACGGAGCAAGAAATATTTAAAATATTTAGGAGTGGAAACTCCGCTGTTTGCGGCGACCAGTAAAGGTCACAAGCCCGCGGATATATTTTCATGCTGGCGGCACCTGGCGGCATGGGAAGAAATTACCGCTGTTTCGGTTGCCAGGGCAACCGGGTGAGCGCGTTGCTCCCGTTCGGCCGCGCGCACCTGACTTCTACCACGGAGTGGCCAGAGCTGCCGGAGCCGCCGAGCCGCCTGCCGGGCGCTGCTTTTTTTTTTTCCGCTGCGGCTTCTACGACGCGCCGCATGGTGCCGCCACTGCATACGGTAGCGTCGGCGCATGCAACAATTGTGACTTTATCTGGTCGCCCGCGCTCGCTCGCGCTGACGGGAGTTTCACCTCCTATATGTCTTACTCCGTGATCGCCGATCATTGTACAGGAGGCGAGCTATGATGTAAGTGAGTTCGCTCAGGCGGTCCACAACTACAAATGGGCCTGAATATTGTGACAAGAGCTTTTGGCAAAATCCATGCTTGCGTTGTGTCCAAAGAAGGACCAAGTCACCTTTTTCGAACAATACTTGTACGTGCCGATCATCGTATCCCTCTTTCGAGCGACGTTGCGAGGCCAGAGTACGAGGACGAGCTATTTGATGGGCTTCTTCGGCGAGACACAAAGTCTTCGATACAGAATCGTCATTGTGCAGAACGAAGGGTAGGAAAGTGTCCAGAGGGCTTCGCAGTAACCTTGCATACAGGAGATAAAATGGGCTGTAGTTTGTGGTTTCGTGTTTCGCCATGTTGTATGCATAAGTGATGAAGGGTAGCACGTAGTCTCAGTTCTTATGATTGGAGGAAGTGTACATGGCAAGCATGTTGGTCAGCATTCTGTTTGTCCTTTCAATGAGGCCATTGGTCAGTGAATTATATGGCATGGAATGACAGAACTGTGAAGTGCACAAACGAAGTAACTCTTCAATGGCAACACCAGTGAAGTGGCGACCACGGTCGCTGATGATGACACGTGGTGGGCCATGACGAAGGACCATGGAACGCAGCAGGAAAACCGCCACGCAAGCAGAGGTGGAAGAGGGTATGGCTGCAGTTTCTGCATACTGTGTAAGATCGCCTACACAGATAATTATCTAACGGTTCTTGTTGTTAGATAACGGGAATGGACCCAAAAGGTCAATGCCTGCTTGCTCAAATGGCATACTGGGCGGTGTCAATGACCGAAGGAGACCCGGGGCTGCGGTAGTCGGTCGCTTGTGACGTTAGCATGTCTCACAACTAGCGACATAGAGTTTGGTTGTTTCGTACATCTTGGGCCAGTAAAAGCGCTGCTGTGTGCGATGTAGTGTTCGTACGAAGCCAAAATGGCTGGATGTTGCATTGTCATGCATGGCACGTAGAATGTCGGAGCGGAGACTCTCGGGGGACAACAAGCAAAAAATGTGCTCCATGCCCGGAGTAATTAGTTCTGTAGAGCAACTTATCACAGACAGTAAAGCGACTGCTGACTTGAGAAGTACGGGCGGCGACAAAAAGCGAATCAAGGGTAAGATCATTCCGTTGTTCTTGCTGAAAGTCTGCCGCGTCAGGGAACGTAGAAGTAACAGCAGTGAGACAGTCGTCAAAATTCTCAGCATCACAGTCGGTAGTCGCAAGAGCAATCCGAGAGAGGCAGTCTGCGTCAGCATGACGACGGTCACTCTTGTACGATACCACATAGTCATATTCCTGGAGGCGCAGCGCCCGACGTGCGAGGCGACCAGAGGGATCATACAAACCAACCAGCCAGCATAAAGAATGATGATCGGTGATAATCTTGAATGGTCTACTGTAAAGGTAACACCGAAACTTCTGTACGGCGAAAACAGCTGCCAGGCATTCCTGTTCCATAACCGTAAAATTGCGTTCAGATTTGCTCAGGCAATGGCTGGCATATGCGACATGTTCTGCGTCACTGTGACGACGTACAAACACCGCTCCTATCCCCATCCACTAGCATCAGTGTGAACTTCAGTCGGGCAAGATGGATCGAAGTGACACAAGAGGGGTGCTGACGTTAGTATAAACTTCAGCTGAGAGAATGACATGTCACACTCTGGTGTCCAATTGAAGGCCGCATTTTGTCGCAAAATACTTGTTAACGGGTAAACGATGTCAGCAAACCAGAGAACAAAACGACAAAAATATGAACATAGTCGAATGATTGAGGAAAATTTTCATGCCGACTGCAGTGGCTTGAAGGAGCTCACCGCTTCAATCTTACAAGGATTGGGTCTGACGCCATCCTTGTTGACTAAGTGTCCCAGAAGCAGTGTTTGACGTTCGCCAAACCGACAATTTCTTTAGTTTAGAACCAGTCCAGCTTTCTCGATGCAGTCGAGAACAAGGCTGAGGCGTTCGTTATGTTCTTCAAACGTGCGGCCAAAGATTATAGCATCATCGAGGTAACACATGCATATCTCCCACTTTAGACCACGTACCGCAGTACTGTGTCCATGAATCTTTCGAAGTTGGCAGGAACGTTGCAAAGGCCAAAAGGCATAACATTAAACTCGAATAGGCCATCTGAAGTCACAAAAGCTGTCTTTTTCTTGTCGGCAGGGTCCATGGGTATTTGCCAATACCTCGATCGCAAATCAAGTGTTGAGAAGTAAGAAGCAGCGTGCAAGCAATCAATGACGTAATCGATTCATGGTAGCGGTGGCGACTCCTTTCGTCATGCACACGACAGAGCAGGGCACAAATATTACACAAGTAGTTTTAGCACAGTTTATGCGGTTAGGCCTAACTACAAGGTCAACACAATCAGCGTCAACAGTAGTTGCAGAAACACGAACGGGCGTCAGGCACCATGATGGTGCAGTCACTTCATCAAGAACACTGAGTGTGTCTGTGTCCCTGTCTTTGCCACGCGAGCTTTGTTCGGAGTGTGCCGATATATATAACTTGTTCAATGATATTTCACCACAACCACCGTCCACGGAAGCACCGCATTGTTCAAGAAAATCGGTATCAAGAATAAAGTCTTGCGAACAACGAGAAAGAACGAGGAATTCCAACACAAACGCTTTCCCAGCCAACAAAACAATCACAGCACAAACACCAAGGGGATGAAGCCACTTGCAGCCTACTCCACGCAAGGTAATACCGTCGTTCCAAGAAAACATAACTCTGTGGCCTAGATGGTTTTTGAAAGCGAGGTTCATCACAGATACAGTCCACCCCCCCCCCCCCCCCCCAGTATCAACTAACACCATAGTCCGTATTCCTTCAATCGACACATTCACTTTGTTTTTGAGCATGACAACAGGCAGAGATATTTCTTGCGAAGACCGTCCGGTGACCTCACCTCCATTGGTCGCGGACGCTATTTTCCTGGCGGCGGTGAGGAAGAACGGCACCGAGGGGACGGAGAGCGATGGGGACGGTTATTTGGTGGCGTCAAACTCCGCTCAGATGCTGGCGAATCACTGTGTCTTGTCTCATGTGAGAAGCAGTCCATTGAAAGCAAATCGGTCATCCGCAAGTCATATGAAGTACGGATTCCGGGAAGCGAGAACATCGGTGGTGTCCTTCGTGACCGACGGCCTTGGCGACAATACCGAGCTATATGGCCTCTGGACCGACAGTTGTAGCACACAGGAGGGTCGCGGTTCACAGCATCTTCCTCGAAACGAATTCCAGGCTGCTGCGGGCAGCGAGAAAGTTCGTTGTCATGTGACTAATGTGTCTCTGCTGCTCGCTGAAATCTATTATATCGGTCATAAGTCACGTCGTGGTAGTAGGGTCGGTGCGGTTCTTGTCGCGGCCTGACAGAAGTCGCAGGGCCTCGCGGGTAAAAACATGGCTGTCCTCGTTGTGGCCGAGTGTCATAAGTACGGCCTCTGCCGCAGAGACGTGGCTGCTGTTGGGGCGCAAGTTCATAATCCTCAATGCCCCTCGTCGCAGGATACGGGGAGCAGGATGCCACATTTGGCTCGAAATCTGGTGGTAGGTAGAAGCTATGAGTGCCTGGGTGCATCACTTGAGCGTGCAGGCTGAGATCTTCCCGAACTATTTGTCAGATCCTTGATGCAAGATCAAGGGGCTGGTTACTATCTATGCTTGTAACTGTCGTCACACTGGCTAGCCTGCCAAACTTTGGCATGGTGTGCCTCGTCTACAGCTGCTCAAAAGTGCGACAGTGCCGAATGATGTCGGAGATGGAAGCCAGGGTGTCTTTTGCGATGAGGAAACTGTAAACATCTTCGGCAATTCCTTTTAGCATGGGCCCGACTTTGCCTTCCTCAGACATTCCAGGGACCACCATCCTACCCAGTTTTATTACTGCCTCAATGTAGGTCGTGCAGGTTTCACCTGGCACTTGCGCACGTTGCAGTAGCGTCTGTTCTGCCCTCTTCTTTTTCATGGTGGAGTCGCTGAATTGCTCTTTGATTTCCGAAAGAAATCTGCCCCATGTAGTGATTATTTCCTCGCGATTGTCGAACTACACCAATGCAGTATCCGTTAGAAAGAACATGACGTTCGAAAGCTGAGAAGCGCTGTTCCACTTGTTGGCGGCACTCATCCAGTGATAATGAATGAGCCCCCCATTCCTTGATGTCTTCGTCCGATCTTCTGGTGAAGGGACGCACACCTCTCAGTTGTTGAACAGAACTGGTCAGTACAGCAGGTGGAAAGGGCCGTTGTTTGTCTGCGTCATGGGACATATTCAACTCCGGTGGATTCAGTGGGAGTCCAGCAAGGCGACGGCTCTGTCGAAGAACTTGTGGTTCAGCCTTCGCCTTCGAGTGTCGATTACCCCACACCTTCCACCACAACTGTTACGAAGAGTTGTGAAGAAATGGTTTTATTTACAGGAGATGGGCGATGATCATAGCGTGATCGTAGTGCAGTCCAGCCTTTAAAAAATCTTCGTTCTCTTCGCTTTCTTTTTGTACCTGCCTTTTGTATCCGTTACAATATGTAGGAGCCCTCCTCGCATTTTGTGCCTCTGCTCCGCTGCGCCATTGAGCATGAGATCAATGTGGCTTTGCCTGAGCTCTGAAAAAGTGTTCCTGCGGCTGCACTTCTCAGCTCTGCAGATGTCGTCGCCCGGCCCCAACAGATCTGTGTGCCTGCACAACTCAGCTACGCTGATGTCGTCGCCTGGCCCCAACCACTTCCGCAATGTGTGCCTCTCAGCTACGCCGGCGTCATGTTTAGACCCCAACCGCAGCCCGCCGCACAACCATTCTACCAGCCGCCTCGTACAATATCTCCTGTGCCGTGGATGGGACCTGCCATGGCGAATAGGTGGCACACTTTGGACAATCGACCCATATGCTTTGCATGCAGCTACGCTGGCCACGTGGCACGCTTTTGCAGTCGCGTGTAGTCTTCAAGCGCATCATCATACTCGACAAGTCGTCTTGCCGGTTCTTCCCACCCATATGAGGACCCACCTTCTTTCTGACTTGTCACGGTCAGTACGCCCGAGGCCCACCACCCGCTGTTCGCCTTCTCTGCGTCGTCACTCACTATCGTCGATGCGGCCTCCTTCCTTCGCTCGTGAGGAGGAAAGCTAGTCATTGCAGCCCACGAGGCATGGGCTGCGATGCTATAGCAATCTGAAAGCCCTCAACAAAGCCCATCGAATGTGATAGACGCGTTTGTGGACGGCATTCACGCATCTGCGCTTGCGGACACTGGAGCCGCCATATCTGTTATGACCACGCAGCTTAGCCGTTTGCTTCAAAAAGTGATGACTCCACTTTCTGGACTATCCCTCCGTACAGCCAGCGCCCAGCGTATTCACCCCATAGTGGCGTGCACCACTTGTGTTGTCATTGCGGACGTTCTATACGCCGCCGAATTCATCACCATTTCGTCATGCTCGCATGACCTCATCTTAGGCTGGGCTTTTCTCTCCGGTCACAATGCCACGATTTATTGCGCACACGCTGAAACAGAACTCTTGCCCTTGTCAGACTTGACGCTGGCCAACAGTCCTTTGACTTCGAATAAGCTACTTGTCAAAGACGACACCACAGTCCCCCCGAACTCGTCAACAGTTGTGCCTGTCTATTGCGGCAGCCTCTCTGACACTGCTACACTACTTTCTACATCAGACTGCCTTTGCACCCGAAAAGGTCTGCTGCTATGTTTTGCGACTGTAGAAATAACTGAGGGATCCAGCGCTATCTTTCTTAGCAACCCGTCCCCATACACTGTGATGCTGCTGTGAGGGGAATGTCTTGGCTGCGTGGAAGCCATTGAAGCCATGCAAGTTATGGATGTGCCTGAAGACATGCACTGCGTCACTTACAGTATGCTCAGTGCTATTTCTATGTCTGCTCCATCACTCTGTGATGTATTTGGTTATTTGTTTCCTCTATTGTTGATAACCTTACATCGGCCAACGTTCCGAGCTTCTGTGCCTGTGAAAATAATTTCGTTCTTTCGACGTCGGGCAACCTTCCCTGGGCCGGACGTCCACTGTTACGCATTACATTGACACTGGCTCCCGACCAACACTGTGGCAACGCCCGTATTGTGTGTCTCCTGCAGAACGTCGTGTAATGAACAAGCAAGTCAATGACATGCTTCAATGCGAAGTGATTCAACCTTTGAACAGTCCGTGGACGTCACCTGTCATCCTTGTTGTGAAAAAAGACTGTTCTGTACGCTTCTGTACGGTTCTGTGTGGACTTTCGGCCCCTCAACAAGATTGCTTGCAAGGACGTTTACCCACTGCTTCGAATTGACGATGCGATTGATAGCCTACAAGGAGCAGAATTCTTTTCATCTCTTTATCTGCGCTCAGGGTATCGGCAAGTACGATCGGCCAAAGACGGCTTTTGTCACGCCCAACAGCTTGTACGAATTTAACGTCATGCTGTTTGGACTTTGTAATGCACTCGCAACTTTTGAGCGCATGATGGATACTGCTCTGTGCAACTTGAAATGGCATACATGCTTTTGCTACCTTGACAACGTCGTTGCTTTCACTCTGGACTTCCCCACGCACCTTCAACGCCTCCGGCATGTTTTGACCTTCTAAAGAAATGCCAGCCTACAACTAAATTTAAGGAAGTGCCAATCTGCAGTGCGGCAGCTGTCCATACTAGGTAAAGTTGTTTCCAAGGATGGAATCCTCCCCTATCCAGCTAAACTGTGGGCCGTTGCTGAATTCCCTAAGCCTACATTCATCAAAAATCTGCACTGTTTTGTAGGTCTGTGTTCCTACTTTGCACGTACTTTACACACTTCATTTAAAACTTCACCACCATCTTATCGCCCCTGACGAAGCTTCTCGGAAGCAGCAGGCTCCTCACTTCGTGGTCGTCAGAGTGCGACGAGGCGTTCGCAATCCTGTGCCGTTTGCCGACATCACCTCCAATTTTGCGTCGCTAAGACCCGACTACCCCTAGAAGTACACATTGATGCCAGTGGTGTTGGCCTCGGCGCAGCCCTTGCACAGCGCAAACACGGGTTTTCTGGATATGTTGTGGCTTATGCAAGTTGCACGCTTACGAAAGCCAAGAGTAACTACACCGTGATGGAAAAAGAATGCTTGGCGATCATCTGGACTTTAGTTCGAGCAATATTTGTATGGCCGTCCATTTGATGTCGTCACAGACCACCACGCGCTTTCTTGGCTGTCGTCACTGAAGGCCCCATCAGGCTGTCTTGCCCATTAGGCACTTCACCTGCAGGACTATGATATTAGTGTGCTCTACCGCAGTGGCCGCCAGCACTCTGATGCTGACGCACTCTCGTGCTCTCTCTTGCCCAACGACAATGCCCACTGCTCTGTATCCCAGCTTGCCGTTTCTTCCATCAGCCTTCCCAGTATTGCTTCCAAACAGTGCAAGCACCACTGGATTGCCTCGCTGATAGACTTGCTTTCTGATCCACCAGCACAACCAACCACTCATGCGTTGCGTAATCAAGCCTACCATTTTGCCATTCGCGACGACCTACTCCATCGATGCAATTACACTGCCGATGGCCGCCAGTGGTTGCTACCCCACAGTCTGCGTTCTGAAATATGCACATCATTTCACTCTGATCCACAGTATGCACACTCGGGAGTATTTAAAACTTACCAATGCATTCTACAGTGGTACTACTGGCGTGGGATGTACAGCTACGTTCAGAAGTTCGTTTGCTCATGCCCAGATTGTCAGCGCCAGAAATTTTCACCATGCCTCTCCCCAGCCGGTCTGCAACCGTTACCTTGCCCTACCCAGCCGTTCAGGAACATCAGCATAGATTTGTAGGGGGCCACTTCCCCCAACATCTGCTGGTAACCGCTGGTACACTGTGGCTTTTGACCATCTCATGCAATATGCCAAAACTGCCGCCCTCCCAGTGGCTAAGCAGGCGATATTGCCTCCTTCCTGCTCCGCCGATTCATACTGCGTCATGGTCCACCACAAGTGTTACTCAGCGATCGCAGACATGTCTTCTTGTCATAAGTCGGCGAAGCTATCCTCAAAGAGTGCCACATTGTGCACTGCACAACTAATACTTACCATCTGCAGACCAATGGCCTCACAGAACGCTTTGACTGCACACTCAGCGACATGGTCGCAATGTACGTAGCCTCCAACCACACAAATTGGGATGCCATTCTTCCCTTCGCAAGCTACGCCTACAATACCGCCACTCAGAACACCACTGGCTTTTCACCCTTTTTCTTTTTGTATGACTGGCACCTGCTGCACACAATCGACACAATCCTTCTGTACAAGCCGGATACATCTGAGTGTGCACCTATTTCTGCCATAGCCAGACATGCCAAAGAGTGTCGCGATCTCGCGCAGGCCTTTACTTCAAATGACCAAGAGCGCCAGAAGAGCATTTGCAGTTATGGATCTATTACATAGGTGATAACACACAACTTCCACCTATTATCTTCTTAACTTGGCAGGTTACCTACTATTTATGTCTATTTATCTATTACTATTACTATTTACTATTTATCTACTATTTATGCCAATGGAAACTATCATTAAAAAGAAAGGTGTACAATCAATGCATTTCACCATTGCTGATATATGGGGCAGAAACTTGGAGACTGACAAAGAAGCTCGAAAGCAAGTTAAGGACCACGCAAAGAGTGATGGAACGAAGAACGTTAGGCGTAACGTTAAGAGACAGGACAAGAGTAGTATGGATCAGGAAGCAAACAGATATAGCTGATATTTTAAGAGAAAGAAATGGAGCTGGGCAGGGCATGTAATGCGTAGGTTAGATAACTGGTGGACCATTAGGGCTACAGACTGGGTGCCAAGAGAAGGGAAGCGCAGTCGAGGACGGCAGAAGACTGAGTGGGGTGATGAAATTAAGAAATTCGCAGGCACAAGTTGGAATCAGTTGGCGCAGGACAGGGGTAATTGGAGATCAGAGAGAGAGGCTTTCATCCTACAGGGGACATAAAACAGGCTGATGATGATGTATTTTTGAGTGCTCTCTGAGTTGGTTCTTTTCCCAACTGTGATTATGTAAGCAAGCCATCAGCATTGCTCCAGCACTGCGCCACAACTATGGTCAGTATGCGTGGTGCGCCCTTGCACACCTATCAACCTTTCTCCACTTGGAAGTAGTAATCAATTACTCCTGACAAAGCCGACATGTGAAAGGTGGCAGCAGTAATTATCCTACACCTCTTCTCCAAAAGAATGATCCCGACCCACTTCCAGCGTGGCTACAGATGACCTAACCTGTTTTTCCACATCATAGGCACTTACATGCAGCCAGTAGCCACTGTACTGGTGCAATCGGTACATGCTGCCATTTCTGCATGTCTATGTTGCTGTCTCTTAGGAGTTCATTTTCGCAACAATTGAGGATCGTCACCTCCAGCAAGAGGCACAGCACGGTCAGAGCAAAGGAAATATCCCCTCTTGAAACAAAGTGCATCATCATGAAAGATCACAAGAATGACAAGAAGGTGCACAGCTTCCTCTCGATCAGAGCAATGCAATAGATAGTGAATAAGATTTGGCAGGGCCCCCACAATGATGTGGAGCAGAACATTTACCTGTGGTTCCTGAATGCCCATGCATAGAACCTGCTACTCATTGGACCAATTATGGAAGAAAAGATGAAGCATTTTGCTTTCCTGCTGCACAGCACTGATTTCCAGCCAAGCAGTGGCTAGGCACAGGTTTACACAACCGTACAGAATCATTTTCAAGTCAGTTTCCAGAAAGGCAGCATCACTTATGTTCACACAAAATAGGCAGGCTTGGAGGAAACTGCCTTGTACCTTTAAAGTATATGAATACAAAAATAGGTTTAATGGTGTTGAGACTGGTTCACTTTACGCCATATTGCTACCCAAAAATAATGCTTTGAAATAAGAACCGTGCAAAGATGTAAAACAGAAGGTTTGTATGACCATTTTCTCAAGCTCTAATATGAATTAAAGTGACAAGTGTTCCACTTTTGTGGTTGAGAAATAGGAGAGCCCACACTGCTTTACTGGTGTCTCAAGAGTAACAGTGTGATGCCACAGTAAAATGAACTGTATGACAAAGGAGTGTTTCCACGAATGGCTCATGGAATGGATTGGCCACGAAAGAAGAAAGGTGGCACTGGTTCTGGACAATTGCAGTGCACGACCCCGTGTCAAACATTTCATTTGTGGAAGTCTGCTTGGTCACTCCAAATACAACAGTAGATATGCAATACAACAGTAGATATGCAATACAACAGTAGATATGCAGCCCATGGACACTGGCATCATCACAAACTAAACCATTCTATGGCTAACATGTCCCAAGTAAACTTGTTCTCAATACGTACACAGTCGCAAAGGGACTTTGACCACTACTAATGGCAGTCCAGTTTATTTTTTTAGCCATGGCTCGACGTGCACCCTTCACCTGTGAACTGCTTCAAAAAGGGAGGCTTTCTACTGGATGCTACAAGTGACACGGAGGCTGACGAAGCTTCTGTTGATGAAGTGATGGTGGGGCATTGGTCTTCGGTAAACAGACCCGAATTAGCATTGGAGGAAAATCTGTACACTGACAATGCTGTAGCAACTCCTAAGCCTCTGAGAGATGCGGCAGTTACTGCCAGAGTACCCGGCAGGGCAAACAACAGTGACAAAAGTGATGAGGAAGTAATGAGTGAGGACATCCAAGGAAGCTCTAATCACGACTGAGTCTCTGAGACTGCTCCACACAGCAAAGCAAAAGGTATTAAGTAGGGTGGGTGAATATTTGAAGTTTTGAATATGAACTGAATATCACACTAACTATTCATTAAATATTTTTTTTCATGATCCATGTTATGACCATAATAAACATGGTAATGACATTTCTGTGGCACCTCAATAGTATTGTGTGTTTGAGGAATTGAGGCCCCACAAATAATTACACTCAGCAGCTATTAACAAAGTAAAAATAAATAATTAACACAAGACAAATTTTGGTGTATTTTGTCAGTTGTGTGCCGAATTTCTGTTTAGAAAAACACCAATATTTCATGAATTTTTTCATGACTGATTCATCGTGAGCAGCTTGCATTATTGCAATATCAGCAGTTCATTTGTTATGTACTGCTGTAGGTTTCTGTCAATTTTTTCCATGTTAATGAGCTGCAGATAGGCATGGCAGGAGAAACAGTCTACGTGAAGTTTGACATTTCTTGATGTCCTCCATGTGACGCGTCATTCCTGGCACTGCAAGGAAAGGAAATCACAGAGATGCTGGCAGCAAGGTATTTTCATTGAGCTGTGTCCACAAAAGAAAGAACAACTGAGGCTCGAACTTTTCTTTGCAACTGTCAGTACTAAGTTGAAGTGCCAAACTTCGCTCACTAGAGCTTGTAATTGTCTGCTTGAGGTGACGAAACATCGAAGAACACAATGATTCTGGCATTTAAAAAGGCGGCTGTCATTACTGCAGCTGCCCAATGCCACAATACCATTTGTCCAACCCAGGGGAGCCAGACTTCCACCGCACTAAGACGAAAAAAAATTTTTTTCTGGGAAGCTGGCACTATCTAATAGCGCAGCAATCACACCAAAATAATAAATCGACTGCCACTTGTCTGCGGCACTCAGCAGACGAAAGAAAATCACTGGAAGGGCGAGACTTGTACTTTGATGGAAACTGGCAAGAAAACTCATTACAAATATGCACTGATTTTCGCTTCTATTCAACACAGACATTGCTCAAGAGCGGCGTGCATCTGAACAGATCTTCCATGTTGGAGAGCTCAACATAATGCATATACGCGACTTTGAGTATAAACTACCGGGGAATTTAAGTTTGAACCGCCCTGCAGTGGTTTTCTTAAACCCAAGTACTGCTACTACCTGTATGTGTAAGCGATAAATGTTAAAAACCGTGAAGGCAGAAACGAGGACACCTACAGTACAGAATGTGTCGTATGCTTACACCTATGATACTCATTACCAATTCACTCAGGAATGTGCACTCTAATACCAGCAGCGGCAGACAGAGTACAAAATGTAAAATAAAGACATGCTGCTGCTGCACAAGGTGTGCATTGTGCCACTCGCCCAAGTATACTCTGGAATGGCACCCCCCCCCCTCCCCTCAATGGTCTAACCTTGTTTCTCGAGTACAATTTAAACTTGCGCTCACATAAAGCAACTGCCTCAGTTCACCCCCACCAAAGAACAGTGAAACACTTATGCTTGTTTTTTTTTAATGCCTTATATACGGGCAAAAATTATAAATTGAGTGAAATATTTGTACCAGACAATATGATCAAATTCAAACACAATCAAAAAGTAAGACTGATTATTCATGTCAGTCAAAAGCTTTCAATGTGGGAGCTTTTGATGTCAAAATAAAGTTCTATAATTGCACTGTTAGAGCCAATGATGGACAATGAAAAAAACTTTAATTAATGGTCCTTTGCAGCAGTTTTGAACTTTCAAATATAAGTCCACAAATTAAAAGAAAAGGCACAGATGTTCTAAATAAATACTATTCAAACAGTAACACAATAAATTTGCATAAATATCAATCATTGCAATTCCGCACATTCTGCCTGCCTGACAGAAAATCCTCATGTTAATTTACAAATCACACAAAATTGCCCATTTTAGTCGCACAGATTCTGCAAGACACCTAGTCACATAAATATGCACATAAAAGAAATATATGCTACAGCTGCCTAGAATGTCAATTTTGCATGCTTCTGATGCTCAAAAACATGCAGCTTGTAGCTTTCCACATAGAAAAAAAAAGTAAGGAAAGAAAGAAGAAAAGTTCCAATTTCAGAATTTGTGAACTTTTGCAAAAGATTTGATAGCATAAATCAAGATTTTGCTCCCATAAGCCACAAGAACCTCACATTTTAACTGCAACCAGTTTGGTCTATTTCCATCTATTTCGGGAACAGAAACGTTCTGAAATTAAAGGAATGTATCCAGAAGTGAGAAAATGCCTCCACAAGAAAGTTCAACCCAAACTTACCTGTTTTAGAAGGCCTATTAATGGTGTCATGACATCGAAATCAATAAGTGCATGGCATGCTTCATGGCTAATGGCACTTATGTTCCTATTAAGAAAAAGACAACAAAATGGAAAGCAGTCTGAACAAAGTTGCCTCATCATTGTTAGAACCAACTGCACTCCAACCTGAAAGGGCCCCTCCCCAGGTCTGGCCATTTTGAGCTGACAAGCGCAGTGCATACAATGTGCACTAACGATCATGTCTGCTAAGTATTACATTGCTACGTGCCACGGAAAGAGCTGAAATTTCAAAACAAACATCGTTTGCCCTTCTCCTCGTGGGCACCGCACTCCCTGCCGGAGAAATTACGTATATGTGCAAGTTTGCCTACCTACACGTATATGCTGTGACGTCGCTCAAAGTGACACGCGACTTTGAGAATTATTCAAGGCAACATCTGTTATTTGTGTAATCTGTTGCTTCAATGGACAAATTGAAGTTTAGAGAAATAATAAAACATAAACCTAATGTCTATGAGCAAAATGTGAACAAGGTGAATGCAGGAGCCAACGTTTCGACAAGTGGACTTGTCTTTTTCAAGGCAATGTACGCTTTCCTCGCCACAGTATATATAGGTGGGGTTCTTCTAAAGGGGAGGGGGTATGAGGCGGGAGGATGCGGAAACGAGGGAAAATGAGTTAGCGTGTCGAATTGAGAGTAAAGGAACGCTGTGTACAAGGTCAAAGCCAGGGCACCCCCCCCCCCTCCCCGGTTTGTTAACGCACGCACGTTAGCCGGCGTGTCAAGGGCGTCTGACATGCCGGTTGACAAAAAAAAAAGGGGGGGGGGGGGATACGCCAAGAAATCAAAGTGTTGTTGACTATAGCTTGAAGTTTACCATAGCGAATAGATTCGCTATGATCTATTCGCTATGGTAAACTTCAAGCTATAGGCAACAACACTTAGTTTGATTTCTTGGCGTATCCCCCCCCCCCCCTTTTTTTTGTCAACCGGCATGTCAGATGCCCTTGACACGCCGGCTAACGTGCGTGCGTTGACAAACAGGGGTGGGGGGGGGGGTGCCCTGGCTTTGACCTTGTACACAGCGTTCCTTTACTCTCAATTCGACACGCTAACACATTTTCCCTCGTTCATAACACATTTTCCCTCGCCTCATACCCTCTTCCCTTTAGAAGAACCCCACCTATATATATACTGTGGCGAGGAAAGCATACGTCGCCTTGAAGAAGACAAGTCCACTTGTCAAAACGTTGGCTCCTGCATTCACCTTGTTCACGTTTTGCTCATCATCTTGAATTTCCATCTCCCGCATTCCCCGTCTTTTCTCTGGAAACCTAATGTCTGCATTTTCTTGTTTTACTTCATGCCGTAGCAAGACGTACTTTTGTTTTGTCTGCTTGTTCCTACGTCGTGCAGTCGTGCAAGCAGACAACAAAGCTATGTTATTTTCTATCGTGTTCCAGCGCGCAATGATGCTCTATGATTCGTTTGTGTCAGCCTTAGTGTTCTCATAGCACTAACTTATATCGCTAGTCAGGTGTTCTCATGCACAGCGAGCAAAATCATGTGCTGCTTCGAATGAAATAAACACCACAGCTTGCACATGACACTGTCAGCGGAAGTGCACTACGCATCAAAAAAAAAAAGGGAGAAAAAAAAAGCCGGGGCCTGTGACGTATGCATCATGCGATCCCAGAGCTCCGGTATGGGAGAACACAGGAAAGGAATTTTACTTCAGGAGGCTAGGTGGGGCAAGTGGAGAGAGTGTTATGTTGGCGGTGACGCTCGCCTCCTTAAATCAGGGGTTTCCGGCACTGAAATATTTCTATCTTGGCTATTAATGAACTAATTTGAAAAATTATTGCAGTAGAATGCTTCCCAGAAAACTTAACAATTTCCAGCATATAATCGAAATTTTCGATGTGGCCTGGTGAGGGGCACCTTAAATACATGAGAAATACATGCCACACAACTGAAACGAAATCAAAATGCTATAGCATCTGGCTTTGCTGCACTGCGTATAACTCATGTCGATAAACTCAGAACACAAGTTGCAGAAATGCACTGTCACAATTACTCAATTCTTGCACAACTGCTTCACATTTGTCACACTTCACTGACCACACAGCAGGCAAGTCACTAACCAAATTGTTCAGATGATGTAGCCATGTAACTTCAAACTCTTGCTCCAAAGGTTTGATGGAGATAGATCAGTGAACACAGATTTGAAAAAATCATTGGACGACTTCAGTGCAATTATCAATTGGACACGTAGTAATTAGATGCAAATCATATAAATATGAAAGTCCCAAAGCCAAAGATGGCAATGGGTCCATGAATGTAGAAAGCATTGAAAATGGGCAGTACAAGTGAAAAATAAGTATGCACAGTGTAAACTATTAATAAAATTACATGTATCAAAACACAATGCCATACTACATATACCAAATATATTGGAATGTAATAACCAGAACGTTTAGGAATGTATAAAATAAATTATACGGAGCAAAAAAGAAAAAGCCTTATTTCATGTTTAAAGGTTCATAAGGATCATGACTTAGGCAATTATGGAAGACAATTCAATAACTTGATTACAGCAAATGAAGATGTCATTTTTCATAGTGACATTAAGCAGAACACTGAAACTACTAATCATTAACATGGCACTACTGGGATAGGCAACTTGTAATCCATGAATAAGAAAGTTAAACTTCAACAAGCAGCGGAATGGCAAGATGATAGCTGAACAGCCCTAGTGATTTGCTTTAAACCCATATTGCATAAATTTTTATTTTCTTGTGAGAAAATTGGACAAGCCTTTGTTCAGGTTAGACATGCCCAAACAAACCTTGATTTCATAAAGAAAAGCATGATTATGATTTTATAAGAAAAAGTTATCATGTACCATACGTGATACAATATGAAGAATATATATTTTGTGACCATGCAGAAGGGCATTCGAAATGCACAAAACCTGCAAAAAATATCTGAGCCATTAAAAAAAAGCTTAACAAACTTTGCTGTAAGAAGCTGCAAGTAGTTTAAATTTATTTAAAATTTGCCAATGTTATCCTTGATTGAGAATATTTAGGCTGGAACCCTTCCAGCGCTTCCCTTTCCAGACTTTTTTTTTCATAATCGTTTAGAGACTGACGTAAGGCAGAAGAATGCGTTCTTGCTTTTCCACCACAAATTCTTTGTTGTGTCTGTTGTCAATAGCTCTTGGAACACGGCAGGCCCCATGCTAAGCTATTGTAAACATTGCTAGCATTTTCATTGTTCACATACTCATGACAATAATGATGCTAAGGAATTGCTTAGGTTATAAAAGCATTACATTTAGCCACAAAATTTCTTTTCTCACAAAGAATCAAATTTTGGCTCTCTACAAAACAACCCATAACTGTATGCTGTATCACATATGAAATAGTAATTAATATTTGCCTCGCAGAACTGCCTGAATGCCTATCTCTTTCAACACATTGCAGTAAGGTGATAAACAGCAAACAAACATCATGGTATTTTTTGTGTACTGATTTCAAATGTAAAAATGGTTAAAATAAGCCATTTAATTTACAAACATTTTGGACGTTGTGTAAACTGCTGCGGTCACATATTCTTGAAGAACTGGGAAATTGTTTGCAGAGTTACGGTCTCTGTGTATTTCATTGCTAGACATCACAGATTCTGGCTGAATACATAAGATTTCCTTACTCTGACTTTATTAAGTTTCAACTTTTATCCATATCACATATCATACATGCAGTGGTAAGGGTTTAACATTCCAATGAAACACTTGGGCTATTGAGGACACTGTCCAAACTAATCATGGCCATCTATGGCTGGCGATTTACTATCCTACCACCACCTGACCACTGCTGACCGCTGTTCAGGTGTCAGCAGATTGTGCTAGACAACTATAGCGCAGTCAGCAGTAATTTCCTTCCCTTCCTTAATTTTATTTATCTTAATAAACAACCAATTACTATGGCTGGCGATGTGGCCAATACTGCTGCATTCAGGGCCTTTGCATGTTGTCTTCATCAAAATGCTGCTGCCACAGCTTGGAAACAAGGCCATCACCTGACATGGGACAAGTGCTATGATAATGCCAAACACTAATTTATCTCTGTACATGTGGTACAGATATAAGAAAGCTACAGTCAGAAAGCTCCACAATAAATGTTTACATGGCATGCACTAGCGTACACGTCGTGTCGGCTGATTGCATTGGCTAGTTGAGATGTCCATACACTTGGCACATGTCATAGCACAAGTGCCTAGAAAAACAATGCACCCTGTCCATAGCAGAATTGTAGGTCACTTACCGAAGTGCTCCAGCAATGCAGTGCCGCACGGCAGTGTTCTTGTCAAGCAGCAGTGGCGCTGCTGTTCGTATAACTGATGCTTTCAGAAGTGATTCGCAGGAGGCTGGGTCTCTTGCGATACTGGCCATAATATTTGCTGCACATTCTCGTTCCTCCAATTTACTTCCTTGGAGCTGGAATAAAAGATGCACAAATGATTGACAGGAGATGCTGCAACGCCTCTACAATATGTTGCACATGAGTGCAACAGAAAAATGGTTTGATGTAGTTTTGCTGATCATTTATACATAAAAATTTGGAATTTCATTTCATTAATTAGCACTGAAAGAATCAAGTTTTTGGAAAAAGTGAATGCATTTCAGACCACACCAATGTGCTGCTAGAGTGAGCTCGATTCCAACTATTGGCTTTATTATTCTTTAATTCTGCATGCATGGAACCTGAAATATATTTAGTAAAATCCCTACATATTTTTAATAAATTGTTCCTGTATTCTGACATGTTTAGTTATTGAACGTAAACAACAAGGAAGCCAGGAAAAAATATTTACTAATAGGATGGAAGCTTTAGATATAGCATCCCCAAGTGGCTTTTGCACCCAAAACCCCAAATTCCTTTTGCATTTTTTGTACACTCAGCCGATGGTGTACTGCAACTTTGGGTCCCCAATTTTAAAGCTCTACAATGTTTCCCAACATCAAGTTTGTCTATACATAGTTGAACTTTGACCAGGTAACATCATAACTTCCAAGAAAGGCTGCACAGAGGTCAAGACACTTGTCTAGAACGTGCTCCTGACGGTGCGCAGCTGTCAAAGCATTAGGCAACCAGTAGGATGAAAGGAGACAAGGCATCTCGTAAATGTAGCTGTGAACGGTCACATCCACCTGGCTAATGTTGCCAGTACAGTCTAGAGCATGTGACTTGCGCATTCTAGACAAGTGTCTTGACCTCTGTACAATATAGTCATGCACACTTATGACGGATGCCAAATACACAGCAAGTAAAAAGGTACACATCATGGTCAGAATAAGTGCGCATTAACTGAACATGCATTAACCAAATATGAATAACAACAAAGTATTAAAAGAGCACAGGGCAATATGTGGCAAGCTGTCTGCTAAACACTAGATTGACACTACATCTCCTGTCATCTTTGTGCAGATGCTGCTCTGTATCCGGATGCGCACATTTCCTTCCATATTTTGAAATCAAATGCTCTCACCATAAAAGCTCGACAATATTTTTCAAAACAAGGCACTTGGCCTGAATTACAACATTGTAGCGCTAACCACACGTAAATGCTGGCATTGGCATTGATGTGAGTTAGCGTCTGATGGAAGGAGGATAATTTTGCTGACTGCACCCATGACGGCCGACAGGTGAACAAAGGCCAGAAGGGGGCGGGGGGGGGGGAAGCAACGGAGAGGGAATGCAAGTTTTGCAGGGTGAAAAAGTAAAGAGGGTCTTTGAGCCATTGTGGATAGAGTGAGATTCTAGAAACTTGCAGGGTGCCCTCCTTTGTTCAAGGGCCAGTGTAGAGGCAGTGCTGAAATGGGCACGCAGCTTGTCATTGCCTTCCCCAACCACCCAGTCGCATATGTTGACATCTGGCAGGGACAGATCTGGGCACCTCTTTGTGAATCCCCTCGCCAGATAAGAGAGAGCGTAAACTTTTATTTCAAATCAACAAGATTTGAGTCCGGCGTCTCTTTAGTGGGTCTGGGCACCCGCCGCGGACGCGGTTCCGAGACCTTGTCTCGAAGCGGCTTCCTCGGCTCGCTGGACGGCCCAGAGTTGTGCTGTCAGGTCAGAGCTGAGCAGTGCGGTCATCCAGCGTGACCGGAGGCTGGCGGTGGAAGAGACGGAGGGGTCGGCACTGCCCGACTTGTTTGTTAGGTCCCAACACTCCCATAACATATGATTTAGTGTGGCAACCTCGCCACACGATGTGCATCTGTTTGTAGTGTACATGTCTGGATACATGGCGTGCATGAGTCTGGGGTTTCTGTAAGAGTCTGTTTGTAATTGTCTGAAGTGTACTGCTGGCGTCCTGTCTAACCTAGCGTGAGGGAATGGGAACTCATTGGGTTTCAGAATCTTTCTGTCCAGAAGTAATAGTCCCTTTTTCCACAATCAGACGTGAGCTGATGTCGGCACGTACGTGTGGTTAGCATTTATAACTAGACTTGGAATTTATAGGCAGTTTATTTTATGCAGAAGTGACTAGTTTTTGGCAGCTACGCTGTGAAAATGTAAATACTGGTTAATTACAAATAAAGAACAAATTATGTTTATAAAACTAAAGGTGGCAGTTTTCTAAGGCTTCGAGAGGTATGCGATAAAAAAAAAAGTCATCACTTCGTGGCACTCAATGATACAATACACCCATTGTAACTTTAACATCCCATTAATCGCTAATAACTTGCAATAGCTGCAAGATGTAGTTAAGATGTTTTATTGGGAAGGATGAGGAGGCATCCACAGAGGTTCACTGGCTGAAGTACCACCGTCTTGATGGCAGCCGCTTACTGTGCCTCAAACTTTTATCCTCTCTTGCATGCTGCTTCAGTCGGCTTGAAGAGCTGCTCTACACTGCTTCTATTCGCTGTGGGCACTGCATGTTGCTTTCAAGCAGGCTAGGTGACTAGTCGCCGCCCCGTTGGGGATGCCAATCATCATCATCTCTCCAGCCGCCGCCCGCCCCGTCTGGTGGCTAAAGAGCTGCTCTACGCTGCTTCTATTCGCTACGGACACTGCACGTTGCCTTCTTTTTTTTCTTACCCTGGCTGCCTAAGCCGCTCGCTCAGCCTGTGCTTCAGCAACTCATTGTGCATGTCATTACTTCTAAGTCTGTTCTTTAGTATGATTAGCTCGGCATGCCCATCTAACTTTCTGTGCATCATGATGCCTCAAACTTTTATCCTCTCTTGCATGCTGCTTCAGTGGGCTCGAAGAGCTGCTCTACACTGCTTCTATTCGCTATGGACACTGCACGTTGCCTTCTTTTTTTCTTACCTGGGCTGCTGAAGCCATTCGCTCTGCCTGCACTTCAGCAATTCAGCTATGTCGTTACTTTTACATCAGTTCTTTAGTATGATTGGCTCAGCATGCTCGCTCAACTTTCTGCGCATGATGATGCCTCAAACTTTATCCTCTCTTGCATGCTGCTTCAGTGGGCTTGAAGAGCTGCTCTACACCGATTCTATTAGCTGTGCACACTGCACATTGCCTTCTTTTTTTCTTACCTGGGCTGCTGAAGCCATTCGCTCTGCCTGTGCTTCAGCAACTCATTGTGTATGTCGTTACTTATAAGTCTGTTCTTTAGTATGATTCACTCAGCATGCCCGTCCAACTTTCTGTGCATCATGATGCCTCAAACTTTTATTCTCTCTTGCATGCTGCTTCAGTGGGCTCGAAGAGCTGCTCTACACTGTTTCTATTCGCTATGGACACTGCATGTTGCCTTCTTTCTTTCTTACCTGGGCTGCTGAAGCCATTCGCTCGGCCTGCACTTCAGCATCATCATCATCATCAGCATCAACTTTTACATCAGTTCTTTAGTATGATTAGCTCGGCATGCTCGCTCAACTTTCTGCGCATGATGATGCCTCGAACTTTACCCTCTCTTGCATGCTGCTTCAGTGGGCTCGAAGAGCTGCTCTACACCGCTTCTATTAGCTGTGGACACTGCACGTTGCCTTCTTTTTCTTCTTAAACAGGCTGCCTAAGCCGCTCGCTCTACCTGCGCTTTAGCAACTCGTTGCGTATGTTGTTACTTTTACATCAGTTCTTTAGTATGATTAGCTCGGCATGCCTGTTCAACTTTCTATGCATGATGCTCATACGGAGCTAGGTATTTCATGAGCATGGCTCTCTGATGCAGCGGCTTTATAAGCAAACGGCATCATGCCTGGCTCCTGGAGCGACTGCACCACAAATACAGAGTTGTCGTGCCCAGTGTAATAGCACTGCACGAGACACGTGCACGCTTCAGCTTCACTAGTATTAAACCAGTGAAGCTTAAGCACGCAAACGACACAAGCAAGCGAATGTTAATCGGTACACTTGTCACAGGAAACGGGCAATGCTCTGCGCCACGTGCGAGCACCCAGCACACGGTAAACACATGAACAGTAACGAACGAGTGCTTCTGGGGCTTAAGCCGCAAAAGCAACACCGGTCACTGGCCACACGTTTGTCTTCTTTCCCTCTCAACAACTTGGTAATCAACAAAACACCAGGTGTAAAAACATTTCCGACACAACTGCTCTCTGTTAAGAGAGCAGGCTGCCCGCCACACAACGATTAAAATTTCAGCAGACACAAACAGTGAAAATTGAACCAAAACCAGCGAATGTATGACATCAATGTGTTGTTAGAAACCACGTGCAAAACGTAACTCGACTCCTACCATTTCGCACAGCTCCTCGACAGAGCTGCTGACATTTGTCTCCTGGAGTACACCCTCCTCTTCCATGTCACGAGCCGATGGCATCCCAGTGGGGTTGTTACGTCGGGACGTATGTTTTTTAGGTTTTGCCTTGCCCATTTGGATCGGCGAATTTTAAATCAGCGAACTTATCAGTTCTGCAGGTTTAGTCACGGCGGCCCACATGAGAGCTGGCCGCGGCCATGATTAACAAAAAAAAAATAATTGTAATAATAAAAAAAAATCATTACACATAGGTTGCCAACATAAACCTCACCTATCCCAAATATGTCGGCATCGTACCCCCAGACATACCCACAGAGTAGTAAAACCATCTCAAAGGCCATACTTTTGCTGATTACTGCAGGCGCCGAAAGGGCTGGCGAGCCCTGGTGGCCTATTTTTATACAGTAATTATAATCAAAGTTTGCATTATTTTTATGAATAATATGCTTGTGTTCAAACTTTTTTAACAATAAGTTATGTTCAAACAGGCGCTGGTTTAAAATATGGCGGCCATGGAGGGTTTAAAGCATCGTGTGATGGAGTCATAAACGGAAACAAATCCGAGAACATAGAGTTTCATATTATTTAGAAACTCTTATGTCCGAGAACAAAAATGCTGTGCTGTGGGGCGCGCTGTTGCGTCATTTAGTGTAACGCGCGTTTTTTGAACGGTTTGAATCAGACAGTTTTTAACAGCTTATGCCGGGGTCCCGTGGCCTCCGGGATCGCAATGTCACATCCATGGTGGAACTCTTCTTCCACCATGGTCACATCTGTGCTACCCAGGGAGGTTAAAGAAAAACTGCTGGAGTGGAGGGAGCGCTCGTCAAGTGAAGCCGCAGCATCGTCATCTTGCGGGAGGCAAAAGCAGTAAAAGCGCGCCAGTCGCTGTAGCTTATGTGTTTCGGGTCGTCGTATCTTGTGCGCGGTGTTGCGCGGATCCCAAAATGTGCTAGCGCGCTTGGGTGTTTTTAGGATAGTTGACGTACAAGCAGTGGACATGGTAACGTTATCTTTCTCGTTTAAATAATGTTGCAGATTAGCATTGTCTTGCTCTAGAATAAAGGAAAATTTTATATATTAGGCTAAAAGTAAACGGCCGCCACCAAAGTTCCGAGACCCTGCATGCAATGAAGATGCTAAAGCAACACCTGATGATAATGAAAACAATAATGAATACTTGTGTTTGTTGCATGTACTGCTATTGCTCATGCTACATTTTCAGTTTTTAATTGCTTTTTGTTCTGACAGCTTTCATGATTGATCAATTTCTACACTGCATTAAAGAATGTGAATAAACGTTAATTATTGCGAGATTTCATTTTTTATACTTTTCGGCAGCTGCATATTGATGCCGATAAAATGGGAAAATGCCCCAGTACTCGAATATCTCTGATCCGGAGGCCTACGATACGGCTCGCCTCACAGCCCACCATAGGCTACCGTAGGGTCAAGGGGGGCACTTGCCTCCCCATGTCAGAAGTGTGTGTGTTGGGGGGGGGGGGGATCAAAGTATGTCACTTTGCTCAGTATGTCACTTTGCTCATGTTTGAGCAAAGTATGTCACAGCACCCTCAGTAAGACATGCGGGGTAGGGTGTTTATATTTATTCGAAGTACGAAGCAGTGTTCTGAGGGACCAGCGATATACGTTTATACAGTGTAGGTTCATTACAGCCTTTGTAGAAAGTTACTCATTGAAGTTACTCATTGAAGTGTCATTGAAAGGCCTGCGATACGGCTCGCCTCACAGCCCACCATAGGCTACCGTAGGGTCAAGGGGGGCACTCGCCTCCCCATGTCAGAAGTGTGTGTGTGGGGGGGGGGGGGGGATCAAAGTATGTCACTTTGTTCAGTATGTCACTTTGCTCATGTTTGAGCAAAGTATGTCACAGCACCCTCAGTAAGACATGCGGGGTAGGGTGTTTATATTTATTCGAAGTACGAAGCAGTGTTCTGAGGGACCAGCGATATACGTTTATACAGTGTAGGTTCATTACAGCCTTTGTAGAAAGTTACTCATTGAAGTGTTCCAGAGCGTCGTACTGCCGCTAATCGAAATGTTTCCCAGACTCCTAAAGCAACGCGAGACATGGTTGAAATACCGTGAAAATTGAATTTTAAACACTATGTTTTGCGAAACTTTCACTTTCCTGCTTTAAATGCAAGTGTTGCAGATAATTGCTAAACCCCCGCTTTTCCATGTGCTTTCGTGCATCATAGGAAATTCGTAGTTTGTTTCCTCTGTGTCCTCGGTTAGTTAAATAAGGCATCGTGTTTATATCTGGGGAATATTAGGGGCATGGTATGGCCAATGTCTAGGCAATGTTCCAGATAGCTGGGTTAAATGAGCATTATTCAGTAGAATACATATGCAAGTGGTCCATAACGTTGTTAGACTGTTTTACGAAAGGTATAAAACTTAGGCGGTTGCGCTGGCTTAACTACAGCTACAACTGCGATCAAATTTTGCGAACATAAGGAGAACAATACGCAAAGTTTATGTACGACGGTAAATGCGTGTTGATCAAATACAGCGTTAAAAAATTGTAAGCAAGTGCTCTAAAGTATCACGCTGCTGCTATTAGCTATAGATTTCCCAATGTCCCAAGAGAACTCTGCGTTTCAGTTAATTTGTGCTTCGAAGCAATAGACAGCATTTTAGGTGCAATGTGTCGTGTGGTTTTAACGTTCCTGGCTTATTTAGAAGCGTTACGAATAATTATTGAGCCCTCATCTTTTTCTTCTTTTTCTTCTTTGTACTTTTTCATGCGTGATATATGTTTCGCCTGGTGTCCTCACTGACCTAAAGGAGGCAGCTTCCTTATGTGTAGCGACTGTAAGGACAATTTAATAGGTGATGTGTAGATGAAGTTCAAAATAGATAAGTGATTGGGGCTTTCGTAATAAATTACGTATGCAAGCACTCTAGAGTGTTTGAGCATGTCTAACGACTGGGAAAGAACTGAGCCCGCTGCAGCCTGTTGCGATTCGCCTGCGACACGTGGTTTTGCCGGCGCGACTGCGGCGGGGCGGCAGACATTTTTGGCCCGATCGTCGTCGCCGCAACGCTCATCGCCAGGTGTTTCCAGGCGCGACTGCGGCGATGCGACCGCAAAGGATCACCCTCGCATTCCAGTCATTGTGCCTGAACCAGGCGAAGCGAAAGCAGGGATCATCATCTCATTACAGTCATTGTGCCCGACCGGCAGCGCTACAACAGGGTGCTACGAGATCGTGCTCGACATGGTGCTACGGCAGCGCTACAACAGGGTGCTACGAGATCGTGCTCGCCATGGTGCTACGGTAGCGCTACGACAGGGTGCTACGAGATCGTGCTCGTCTTTTGTGGGGTTCCTTCTTGCCCGCAACTGCGAGAGTATAAAAACAGCTGCCCCCGGACGCCAAAGGGAGGGCTCCGATTTCTTCTGTTGAGTGAAGTGCTCTCCCGTCTCTCTACTTCGGTCAAACCTGACCGCCAACTCTTTGCGATGTTAAAATAAACAAGTTGTTTCGTTGTTACCAGTCGACTCATGCTTTGCCGGGACCTTCGGATGCTTCCAGTTGTACCCCAGGCCGCCAGGCCAACGCTACCCTTGGGGCTTGCGACCCAGGTACAACCACGGGCGTCAGCGCCGAGTTCCCAACAGATCGTACCAGCGGTGCGATCCAAACATCTGGTGGCAGCGGTGGGATCGCCTCCGACTTCAAACAACTGTCTGCCAGCGGTGAGATCGCGACAACGGAGGCCAGCAGCGAAGAGATGCAGTTGACTGTATGCTGAGCAGCTCAACAACGATCCGGGAGCAGTGCAACGAGCCCTGTGTGTCGACTGGTTGCCTGCAGCGGAACGACTGCGCGGAATTCCTGCCTGCGAGGTTTGGTGAGTGCGGGACTTTCTTCTTCTGAGCTTTGCCAGGCTTTTGTTAGTGTCAGAAACAGAGCTGGTAATTGTGGTTGTCGTTGCTGCCGGGTTAGTTTGCGGCAAGACAATAGTAAGCAGTAGAGAAAGCAGCATTCAGAGCAGCCATGGATTTGAAGTCGTTGCGCAAACCGAAATTGTTGGAGCTTGCAAGAGAGTTGGGTCTGGATGTCTCAGACAAACTAAGAAAACCAGAACTGCTAAAGGCTATTCTTGAGTTAGAGGCTGAGGATGACGAGCTGTCGGAATGCCTTGAGACTATTGAGGAGAGGTCAAAAAGACAGGAGCGCGAACTTAAAGAGCAAAAAGAGAAACAGGAGCGCGAACTTAAAGAGCAAAAAGAGAAACAGGAGCGCGAACTTAAAGAGCAAAAAGAGAAACAGGAGCGCGAACTTAAAGAGCAGAAAGAAAAAGAAGAGCGTGACCGTCAACACGCTTTGGAAATGAAGCGTCTTGAGGTAGAGATGGAACGCGCTCGTAATGGAAGTCAGGCACACGGTGCAGGAGAACGAGTATTGTTCAAAATGACTGACCTGATGCGGCCGTTTAAGCTTGGAGAGGACATTGGTTTGTTCCTGGTTAACTTTGAGCGAACGTGCGAGAAGCAGGGGTTCTCTCGGGAAACGTGGCCACAGCGCTTGCTCACTTTGTTACCCGGCGAGGCGGCCGACGTAGTCGCTCGCTTGGATAGAGAGGAGGCAGAGGATTTCGACACAGTGAAATCGAGTCTTCTAAAAAAGTACCGGCTGTCTGCGGAGGCGTTCCGTCGGAAGTTTCGGGAAAATGAGAAAGGCAGAAGTGAGTCATATACAGAGTTTGCGTATAGGCTTATGTCAAACATGCAGGAGTGGCTCAAAGAAGAGAGAGCGTTTGGTGACCACGATAAAGTTCTGCAGTGTTTCGGGCTAGAACAGTTTTATAGTCGGTTACCGGAGAACGTGCGATACTGGGTCTTGGATAGGCCAGACGTTTGTACGATGGCTTAAGTCGAAGCCCCTAACGTAGGAATCAGCCTCAAAATTGTTTGTTACTGATGTTTTTCTTCCTGAGGCAGGATTTTTTTTAACATATTGCTTTTGTTTAGTGTTTCAAAGTGATGATATGCTTTCTAGTGCAATTTTCCAATTTGTGGACGCGTTCTGAGTGATGCTAGACTACTGTAAGGAACTAGGCAGTGGTATAAAAAGGGGAAAGAGCCTGGCAGGGCTTAGTGAGGGTTGTGCCGTGCTTGCTGACTGAGCGGTTGAGTTTCAGCGTAGTTCTAACGCTTGCCGGGAACGAGAACAAAAATGTGAACTCTCCCGAAGTCACTTTGCAGTGTCCCGTGCGAACCTGAACGAGAGAACGAGGCCTTCTCTGTGCGCTGCGCTCAAGAAACGTCGAGGGACGCCCGACTTCGGTTATGTGCATCATCGAGCGACATCCCTCCGGACAGCGGATGCAGTCCCCTGTCCATCGGGATCTCCTTCCCCCGGCGGGGCGGTCTGTTGCGATTCGCCTGCGACACGTGGTTTTGCCGGCGCGACTGCGGCGGGGCGGCAGACATTTTTGGCCCGATCGTCGTCGCCGCAACGCTCATCGCCAGGTGTTTCCAGGCGCGACTGCGGCGATGCGACCGCAAAGGATCACCCTCGCATTCCAGTCATTGTGCCTGAACCAGGCGAAGCGAAAGCAGGGATCATCATCTCATTACAGTCATTGTGCCCGACCGGCAGCGCTACAACAGGGTGCTACGAGATCGTGCTCGACATGGTGCTACGGCAGCGCTACAACAGGGTGCTACGAGATCGTGCTCGCCATGGTGCTACGGTAGCGCTACGACAGGGTGCTACGAGATCGTGCTCGTCTTTTGTGGGGTTCCTTCTTGCCCGCAACTGCGAGAGTATAAAAACAGCTGCCCCCGGACGCCAAAGGGAGGGCTCCGATTTCTTCTGTTGAGTGAAGTGCTCTCCCGTCTCTCTACTTCGGTAAAACCTGACCGCCAACTCTTTGCGATGTTAAAATAAACAAGTTGTTTCGTTGTTACCAGTCGACTCATGCTTTGCCGGGACCTTCGGATGCTTCCAGTTGTACCCCAGGCCGCCAGGCCAACGCTACCCTTGGGGCTTGCGACCCAGGTACAACCACGGGCGTCAGCGCCGAGTTCCCAACAGATCGTACCAGCGGTGCGATCCAAACAAGCCCTAGCAGAACTGTGAAAGCCACCAAGGCTAAATTTAGCGAAATTGGTGGTACGCTATAGAAACTTTCTGTGCGAAGTTAAATGCGATTGGATCAAATACAGCCTTTGTAAAAAAATCTAATTGAAGTGTTAGAGAGCGCGATATGGCCGCTATCAGCTATGCTTCCCACTGTCCCGGCACTGCTGTAGGTTACAACAGGTTTATACGTTGTGGAAAGTGTAGGGGGAGCGGGGTGGCATGGTAACTACAATGTGCGACACAATTTTTATGTTCCTGGTCTAGTTAGAAGCGTTGAAAATAATTATAGACGTAGTTTCTATTTCCCTATTTTCAGGCGTCATAACACGTTCCGACTTGGTTTCAGCGATGTCCTCGGGGAACAAACACGAGAATTTGTTTATGTCTGGCGAAAGTAAAGGGCGCTTTATGGGAAATATGCAGGTAAACTTCAACTACAGGTGACTAATTATGACTTTTGCGGTAAATTATGCACGTAAGCGATCCAGAGCTCCATAAATGCGTTTTGCGAACAAATAATTTATCCCGTTGCTCTGGGAGAACTATGAACTCAATTCTGATATCAAATCTAGTGGAAATTGAATGGTGGGGGCGGGCAGGGATGGAGGGAGGACACCATGAAAATGTTATGCTGAAAAAACATGTATGTTGATTTAACAAAAATTTACGATAATAAATGTTACAAAGCACTACATGCGGATAAGCTTTCAAACGGGACAGTCATGTATATACGGGCAACTTTTTAAAGTATGTGATATAATTACAAGAAACATTTATTGCAACTGGTCGAAAGGAACAGCTTCGCTGGAAATCGGGTTGTAAGTCTCCAAGGAGTCTCAAATCTGCTGTCTTCTTTTCTTGTGGATATTGCAAGTAATTTTTGTTGATTGTACTTCTTTACGTATAACCTCGGTAATAATATTATGTAAACTATCGATACCTTTATGTTGTAGACGTAAACACCAAGTACAATTCTTTGTTTAATTATTCAAAATTGTTTGTAGCGAACGTGTATTTTTTATGTGCGACGTGCTGCTGCTACTGAGCGGGATCCGGGACCTCTGTGAGGCACTCATTGCCTCCGGTCCATGCACTATCTTGAGATTTTATAAAATTGCAAGAAATAAATGCAAATTCAAATAATTTTCTGGGCCCCCTATGGTTCACCATGTGTGAATGATAAATAGGTCAGGTTTATGTCTGTTAAATATTACTAACAGAAGCATTGCCCGGCTCCTTCACTTACTGTAATAGTAATTCGCAATATATATATATATATATATGAGAAGCCGACAAACAATGACACCAAGGACAACATAGAGGAAATTACTTGTACCAATTAATTGAATTAAAGAAATGATAAATTAATGGCAATGAAAGCGGATGAAGAAACTTGCCACAGGTGGGGAACGATCCCACGTCTTTGCATTGCGCGTGCGATGCTACACATAATGCGAAGACGTGGGATTCGCACGCGTAATACAAAGACGTGTGATCCTTCCCCACCTGCGGCAATTGTTTTTTTTTTCATCCGCTTTCATTGGCATTAATTTATCATTTCTTTAATTCAATTAGTCGGTACAAGTAATTTCCTTTATGTTGTCCTTGGTGTCTTTGTGTGTTGGTTTTTCATGATATGATGAATAAAAAATCGGGCCCCTCGGTTAAAACAATTTCTTCTAGTTTATATATATATATGTGTGTGTGTGTGTGTGTGTGTGTGTGTGTGTGTGTGTGTGTGTGTGTGTGTGTGTGTGTGTGTGTGTGTGTGTGTGTGTGTGTGTGTGTGTGTGTGTGTGTGTGTGTGTGTGTGTGTGTGTGTGTGTGTGTGTGTGTGTGTGTGTGTGTGTGTGTGTTTAAGAGAGAGAGGTGAGATCGCTTGCGGTTCGCCCTCCCACTCGAGAAATAGGTGGTGCGCCACTCCAGGCCACAGTGTAGCATTAGAACCTGAAAATTGATTAGGCAATTAAAAAACGTTGGAAAACTCGTCGAACAGCGCTGCGAAGCTCTTGACAGGCCGCTTCTTGCCTTTCTCAAGATGGCCGCCACCGGATTCACCGGAGCCTAAAGGCCGGTATAGGCGACTTCCACTCCAGCAGTTTTCCTTTAACCTCCTTTGCTCCGGCCCTATCGATGAACGCTCCCAACAGCAGCTTGGCTTCTAGCCATCTTAGCGTGCCTTTCTCAGAACCAACGTGTTCAACCACACGTTGGTTTGCATAGCTTATGCCGTGGCCCCATGGCCACCGAGATCGGAATGTCACATCTGTGCTACCTTTGTTCCGGCCCTTTTGATGAGCACTCCCAACAGCAGGAAAGCTTGGCATCTAGCCACCTTAGCGTGGCTTTCTGAGTTCCTCCGCAAGCAGTACTGTGGCGATGCAAGCTGACCGCGTCGAACGCCATGTGCAGCGGACGAGACTGCGTGCAATCTGCGCCGTTTACACGCGCATTTCGTGGTGCCCACTTTTGTGTGCCCCGCGAGAAGTGATCATGACGCGAAGATTCAATCAATATTGATGATAAATTTATCAAGGCACTACTGGCAGACGTCGAAAGAACCGTGACGGACAGACCCGCTACATAAGAAGGGAAAAAAAAAACAGCTTTAGAAGCCGCGGAAGCCCAAGTACTTGCCTTAAAGAAGAAGTAAACACTTAGAATTGTTTAATGCTACAATAAAGCACTTATCTCATGCATATAATTAAAGAAACTCCTAGGACACCTAAGCACTTCTTATGAGTTGCGAATGCGAAAGCATTAATGTCTAATTGATCGCCGCTTAGCGGTCCCTGGAGTTATGAACTCGCGGGCAAGCGAGAGCGTTGAGACGCTTGGCGCGCTTCACGGGCGGATAACACAGGCGTCCGAGAGCGAGGTTCACGTGCGTCGCGGCGATGCCCTCTCCCCTCACGCAACACCTGGCGCGCTTTAGCGAGGTGTGCCCGTTCGCCCGCTTTGCTCTGCCGAGGCGCGCCCGAGACGTGGCGTCGCATGCAGCCAATGGAAATTTACCTGCCTTTTCGCTGTTACAAACGACAGGTGCTGGCTTTTTGGCTGAATGGGCCATTTGACGCTTTCGCATAATGATGCTAAAAACTGTTATTGAAAAACAAAAGTAGTTTGGCTTACGGGAAGACTGGTCAGGTCTCTATAGTCCGAGACACCGTTGGTAAAATCCGCTGCCCGTGCTCTTTCGACGAGGGCTCGTTGCTCCTCGAGATACGAGCTGGACAGGGCCGCCTACCAGTCCTCCGAATTTGGCTGATTTATTATGGCAATACTGGTATGTTTCTGATATGGTATGATAGTATAAGTCTGCCGATTCCGGCGTCAAAATTTGCACTGCACCGACAAAGACTCAGGCTCACTGTCGTGAAGCGTAGCCGGATTATTTAATGACACACACACACACACACACACACACACACACACACACACACACACACACACACACACACACACACACACACACACATATATATATATATATATATATATATATATATATATATATATATATATATATATATATATATATATATATATATATATATATATATAATTTGTAGCCGACGGAGGAAGACGGCTCTAATTTACTAAGACCCCTAGCGGGCCCCGGAAGTGTCTGCCTCTCAAGGCGCAAACGCTGCAATATCTATGCTGTTTCTATAAGGATGCTGTATCTATGAATATGTATCTATGAGTATGATGTTGTATATATGAGTATGTCAGGCACGTCCATCGTCCATCGTTTCCATCGTCGCCAATCATTTATTTCAGCTAATTACATTATCGCCGGTTCGGAAATATGTGCTGTGACTTCATATAAGCACCTAGGCGTTAACTTGTCCAATAACCTCAGTTGGTCCTCGCACATTTGCAACATTAGCAATGATGCCAATCGTGTACTATGCTACCTGCGCCGTAATCTACGTCTTGTTCCGCCCTCAGTAAAACTACTCGCATACTTAACAATCGTTCGACCCAAACTGGAATACGCATGCTCAGTGTGGGACCCACACCAATCTAACCTGGCAACAGCACTAGAATCCATACAGAATCGTGCAGCAAGGTTAATTCATTCTGACTACTCTTACCACACTAGCGTTACTAAACTTAAATCATCTCTGAACCTTCCAACCCTCGAGCAGCGCCGCAAAACACTGTGGCTGTGGCTGTGGCTCTTTTACAAATTTTATCACTCACTACTTCATCAGACCGACATCACGCCTGCGCATCGCACTTCATCCCGTCATAACCATTCAAAGGCTGTTTATCCCCCTCCAGCTCGCACCTCCGCTCATCTTAACTCTTTCTTCGTTCAAACAGAGAAAGACTGGAATCATCTACCTGCTGAAGCGGTGCACCACTCCTGTCATTCATCGTTCAAGGCATTCATTGAAAATATTATCTAAATATGCCCACCCCTCATGTAAAACCCCAAATGGGGTATTTGAGGCACCAATAATTAAATAAATACGGTTCCGAGAATCTGTCATCGTCGCGGCGAGCCGTTACTCGAGAAAATAATGAAGCAAAAGGAAAAATTAAACGCGATTGGCGTTTTCTCTGGCCGCAACTCGTTCCACGTGCATACAGACCAGCTGACCTTTCTTGGTCCCTGGATCAGTCTAAACGAAGAAGGTTGCACTAACGAAGCAACAGCGAAGCGCGTGACCGTCGAAAAGATGGCGACAACTGAATGCATCTCGAGTTAGTCGCGTGGGCACCGAATCGATGAGGAAACTGGCCTTCACACCCTGAAAGATACCAATAACTACAGCCATCCAAAAGGAGTGAAAAAGGCAACAAAATGTTGCCCGCCAAATAGCTGTCAAGTTTCGACATTGATCTGGCGGCGCTATAGGAATGTGTGTGGGAAGTGGTGGCGTGGGCGGGGAGGAGGGGGGGAGGTATGCGTCTTAATTTCTCGGGGGGGGGGGGCGGGCCCCCCCTTGGGTACGTGCCTGGAGTATGTTGAGACGTGGAGGGGCGTCGTGCCGAGCGGTTAAGCTTCACATCATCTCCGTGTTCGCGAAATCCTCAAGGGGAAAATTTCATCGCAGCGACCGGAAATCAGCAGAACCGTGTCAAGCTCCGCTGAACAATCCGTAAAGACCAGCTTCAATCAGGTGGGCCAACTTTTCGGCTTTCTACGGGGCTTCAACATTTCCCACGTGCAGCCGGCGCTAAACCCAAGGCTTAGCGCAGACGCCGTGCAGTTGCGGGCACGGCAGCAAGTGTAGTCGCCATGAGTACCGTGCAGGGGTACACGACCCAAAAACTGTGCAGGTGCAAGAAGTGCGAACTGTAACAACACCAGTCTTTGATAAGACCACAGAATATGTAATCTAGAAGAAGACGGCAGATCGTGCGAGCGTGGGGCCGACTTCCACCTGCCACCGCGATACAACAACGGGCATCGCTTCCCTACGGGAACCGTTGTTAGGGTTGGCGTCTGACACCACGTGGCGACAGGTCATTCACCCTACCCTCTGAGCCGGAGCCCACGGGCGACCTCATCCCCTCCACCTTCTCTTGGCCGTGGCATCGTGTGTGCTACGTCATCCCCTTCACCTTCTCTTGGCCGTGGCATCGTGTGTGCTACCTCGTCCCTTCCACCTTCTCTTGGCCGTGGCATCGTGTGTGCTACTTCATCCCCTCCACATTCTCCACCACCCCACGGCGCCGGAGAGGTCATTCACCCGACCTTCTCCCCGGATTCGTTGAAAAGAGGATCGACTTCTCCATCCCGTGCTCGGTATTGCAGGAGGAGGGGCCCTCTCTCCGTGCCTGTCACGTGTCATCGACGGAAGCAAGATCCCGCCCACACTTGTAGAGAGCTATTTAAGGGGCTCCGAAATGTACTTTGAGAGACTTCATACTTGAGACTTCATACTTGATACTTCATGCTCTTCTTATTTTATTTCAACTACCTTTGAATAAACAGTGCAAGTTTCGCACTAGCAAATCGTCTCACCCCTGCTTGGTCGCCATGATCTACCGGATGCCTGCAGCCCGCTGACAACGCCACGCTACCCAATAAGTAATGTCGGTCGAGCTTCGACAGGCAGGCGTCGCTACTTCTCGGCAGCAGTACGGTACGCTACCCTGGAGTACGCAACACCGTGCACACAACTACGGAACTGGGCTTGCTACCGGCGAGCAGGGAAGACCGAAGCGTTGGAAACCAACAACGAACCCGAAGATAGGGGCGGAAGACGCCGTCGCAGCGATGAAACCCAGAGACGTATGCAACCTCACTGAATACAAGCGCAGCAACTTGATCGGATGAGCCGTATACTGCCCCACTCCCGTGCGGGGCTCAGGTACTCTGCATGTGGCCGGTGTGGATCCACAACATCGTAGTCATTGGAATACGACGGGCGCAGCACATACTGCAAGTCCTGGCAGTAACGCACTTACTGCTAGGCGGCCGCAAGTGCGCAGTGCATACCTACCTCAAGGCGACGGGCGACAAGTGTCGTGGGGTAATTCAAGTAGACCCTGCAACCCCTCCAGCCAACATTACTCAAGCGATATACTCGCCGGATGGTATAGTATGGCAAAACTTTAACGAAGTCCTGCAGATCGTGAGTCTTCACAAAGCGGGCCGCTCCCACGTGGGAACCGGAAGGCCGAGCCTCTCGGCCGCGTCGTGGGCCTGCTGCACAGCCCACAACCGGTGCATGCGGCGAGTATCTGGCCGAGCTGTTATCATCGATAACAGCTCGGCCAAATACTCGCCGGATGCACCGGTTGTATTGGTCCGAAAAGTGGACAGCTCAAACGTAGCAGTGCTTACATTCGAAGGCAGAAAGGTGCCTACACTACATATCTTCTACTGGTGGGAGGCAGTCCCTGTGCGCCTCTACCGTAAGACTACACCAGTATGCACCCACTGCGGCACAGTGGGCCATCGGTAGGACGTATGCCCCAATTCGCATGTTGCCCGCTGCTCAATTTGTGGAACGCTAAATCCAGAGGCCGAACACGAATGCCACACCAAGTGCTGTGTATGCAACGGTCCGCACCTCATGGGATCCACCGAGTGCAAGTGGAAATACCGACGAGCCATCGGCGGTCAACGAGCACGAAGCCAAGTCAGGAACGCCAACATCTCCAACAATATCAAAGGCAACAGAACATCAAACTACGTCAACACTCAACATCACCATCGCCTGGAAAGGCCGGCAAGGCAGAATTAACCGACACACCCGATACACTCCCCAAGACAGCAGCGGACAACTACCGGAACAAGGCCAAGGAAAGGAGTCGCCCAGCAGCCCGGTATCACCCACCGCGCACAAGAGAACGCAAGAACCCTAACAAGGTGAGCTGGGCTGGTATTGCTGCCTCCGGGCCCCCCACGTTAGCTGAAAGACTTAAATTAGAAAATATCCGGTTAAGACAAGAACTAATCGAGCTGAAGTGTCAGCGCGCGAAAACAATCGATAGTCATAAGGCCTCATCCGCAAACGCAGTATACATGAAACAGAGATGGACGAAGACATCCGCTACCCCACACCACAGGCAGGCACTCAGGAAGTGAAGCAATCTAGGTGAGGGTCAAGTGCGGAAAGCAATACAGAAAGTAATAGCGGTGCCATTGATGAAGCTAAGAGAGAGAGAGAGACAAAAGGGAAGGATAGACAGGGAGGCTAGCCAGTGTAAATACCGGCTGGCTACCCTGTGCTGGGGAAAGGGGTAAAGGGAATAAAAGAAGAAAGAAGAGAGGGAAAGAAACTAGAAAAATTCACGCAGTAACGCGATGTTACGCGCAACAATAGTCAAAGTTTTAGCACACTGATCCAGACGGGTTTCTGTACTCAAGGCCTTAAGGGCTTTGCTGAAGTTTTTAAGAGCCTGGGAATTGTGCGGCCGCCTTTGATGAAGCTAAAATAAAGGCTATAGTCATGCAGTGCATACAGCGCGTGCAGGCAGACAAGGAGCGAGAACTCCAAAATGTCATTGAACGAAGCGTGCAGACAGCCATCGAGGAGAACACTAGAAACACAATAGAACGCACACTTCAAGCAGTTCTGGAGCCATGGCTGCTCTAGTTGCAGACTGTCAAAGTTCGAGCGTAAATTGCAGGAACACGCCGAGTGCACTCGGGCAAAGATCCCCAAGCTATCTGTGCGAAAATGTAGTAAAGGAGCAGATAGATGCGATTCTTGGGGCAATGCATGGAGAGGAACGCCAAGACTGTGACCTACAGGAACAAAATGGCTAACGCACCCATTCTGAAACTCACGCGATGGAATTGTAGGGGCTTCTGTAAGAAAAGAGAAACCCTGCAACAATACGCAGAGTCTTAGCTCAAATGTCTGACATTGTCGCGCTCCAATATGTGAGTACCGAAGCCCAGAAAATACAGCAGGCACCAAACCAATGCATTTACATGCTTCATAGTACACAAAGACTGCGCCGCACTCACCACAGACCTCGAGCTCATGCTAAAGGTAGAATACACTTTTATACAACTTGTTCCTCACCAGAAATCCAAGCCCAGCGTTTACATTCTTAACGTCTATAGCAGATCTCGGGAAAGGGCAGCTACATTAGACGAAATATTTCAGGAGGTACTGCGCCACGTGAAACAAGACCCACTCGTAATAGTGGGGGATTTTAACGCGCATGCATTTCAATGGGGATCCCCTGAAGAAGATCCCAAGCGCAGGAAATTCGCGTCAACCATATCTAACTGTGGCCTAACATTATACTCACGGACCCGGAGCAACCCACGAGGACAGGCAACAGTGCGTCCCGGGATACGTGCCTTGACCTATTATACTAGCGAAGCATGTGTACGTCTGCGAATGGAGTAACACTCAAGAAACGCTTGGGAGTGGTCAGTGTATTCTCCAATTAACGCTACAGCATGGATACTACCGTAAACGCAGAGCACAAGCTAGAATAACCGATTTGACCACCTTCAGGAAACACGAGGATAGCCCACTAAACAAGCCCATAGAACAATACGAAAAATGAGCCCACCTGCTAATAGAGACGTGAGAGAGCTACACGCGCACTCCCCAAACACAGATACCCCCGCAATCGATAATCATCTACTTAATTTATGGGACGCAAGGAGAGACCTATAAGGTGGAGATGGAAACACTACAAATTAAACAGGCAGGTCAAACTTCGTATAGCCGTCCTTAAAGCGGAAGCGGAGCAATATGCATGGAAACTGGCCCGGGACAACTGGCTTGCCAAGTGCGAGCTTCCTTAACGGCGCCTTGCGTACTAAGACAGCATGGAACCTCCTAAGGTGCCTGATCGAACCGACCGAAACTAGGGGAGAGCAATAGCGGCACTTGAAACGTGCACTTCTCGGTTTCGTGGGCACAAACGAGGAACTCATCCAAGCACTTCAAGATAAATATTTATGCATGACTCAAGATAACGAGCTTGAGCAAGAACATACCAGAACCGAAAACGAGGAACTAGATCGCAAATTCAGCACCGGCGAAATCCAGGCTGCACTCATGGCCATGAGGCGAGGCATGATACCTGGAGGCGACAAAATCACTGTCGGGATCCTGGCTATCTCAGCGCTAAGATGCTTAAAAGCCTCACAAAATACATCACCGAAAGCTGGCGAACCGGCACTTTGCCCACGGCCTGGAAAATGGCGGAGGTTACTTTCATCCCTAAAGCAGGCAAAGAAGTTAACATTAATAACTTCCGCCCGATCTCCCTCACGTCATGCGCAGGTAAACTCATGGAGAAAACAGTGTACAGCTAAGGCTATCTACCTACCTCGAGGACAACACCATGTTCGGGTTCAGGGCGCATCTATCTGCACAATACGTTCTGCTACCACTCAAGAGAGAAGTTATAGATCCCAACAGCAAATATAATCACAGGGCCATTCTCGCATTGGACTTCAAGGGGGCATTTGACTACGTCAAGCGATCGAAAATATTAGATAAGTTGCAGAGAACGAACTGCGGCATAAGAACTTTCTACTACGTCAGGAACTCTTAACCGGCTGCAAGACGATCCTTAAAATCGGAAACATCAATTCCGCACTAATAAATATGGGCACTAGAGGGACACCCCAAGCAGCCGCCCTCTCTCCGCTGCTCTTTAACATAGTGCCAGTGGCGTAGCCAGAAATTTCGTTCTGAGGGGGGGGGGGGGGGTCACGTTGCAGCTCCGCATTCTCCTTATAGAATTTGTAGAGGGATCAAATACATGAATAATAACTGCATTGCCATTGGCAAAGATGCTGCAAATGAATTCTTCAACGCTACGCACTGCCAAGATGAGTTAATTATGTTTTTTTCATAAAAGAATGTACTTGTATGTCCCAAAAATTGCGCCCGAAATAATTGACATCAATGCTTCCATGTTTTTTGCCTAAAGAAAATATCACATAAACTTTAGAACTACATAATTTCGAAACCAGCCAAGCAGTGTATGCCACTGATATGAAAAATGTAAAGATCATGAAATGAAGTTGAGGGCAATTATGTTAATTAAACTTTGTCATTCAAGAACCTTGTTTACATTTTTGTACATATACAACGGCCAGCGAAAAATCTCAATGACACTGTCCCTTGTTCCAATGTATTGCGCAAGATCAGCTGTCACCGGTGGTGTATTGTGAGTAATTGCATCGAAATTGTAGTCGCAACAGAGGGCACATATAGAAAGCAGGAGTTCTACAAAATATACGAGGGCGAGTCAAATCAAAGTGAACCAATGCGAATATATGACAAACGGGGCACTTTATTCAAAAGTATTCTCCATGAGCATATAGACATTTGTCCCACTGGCTAACGACTCGCGTGATTCCTGTCTCATAAAACTCCTTGAGTTTCGGCTTCAAAGAGCCTGCAACTGACTCCTTCACGTTATCGTTCGACAGGAATCATGGTTCCCTTGCGCTGTTTTTTTTTCAATTGCCCCAAAATGAGGATGGCGCAAGGCGACAGGTCTGGGCTGTATGGCGGATGTTGCAGCGTTTCCCACTTGAACTTTGCCAGTTTTGTATTAACCACATCAGCGACGTGGACATGTGTTGTGGGGCAAGATGACCCTATTTGTCAATTTTCTACATCGTTAGTTATTGATTGCGACACGCAGCCTTTCCGGCGTTTCACAATATCGGAAACGATTGATAGTCTCTCCAAGTTTAGCAAATGCTATCAGTAATGGCCCCTGACGATAAAAAAAAAGAAAGTCAGCAACACCTTTCCAGACGAAAATGACGGTTTTTGCTTTCTTTGGGGGTGGTGAATTCGAATTTCTCCACTGTAAGCTTTGCCGTCGTGTTTCAGGCTCGTAGTAGTGGCACCATGATTCGCCTCCGGTCACAACTGCAGACAAGAAGTCGTCACTCTCATTGTGATACCGGATCTATGAGTCAAGGCAGCACGGAACTTCTCCGTCTTCTGGCGGTCGTTCAAAATCCTAGGCATCCAAGATGCGATAACCGAGATGTTCGTGAATTATGGTGTGAACCGAACCGTGACTGATTTTCACACGCTCTGCCAGTTCATCGATGCTTATCCTCCGCTTTGTCTAATCAGCTCATCAACCTTTTCAATCGCGTTGGGGTGATTGCACGGGGGCTTTGGCCCGGTCTTGGACCGTCTTTGCAACTTTCACGTCCTTCTTTGAACCGTTTCCTCCAATACTTCACAATGGCCAATGAAATGCAATGTTCAACGTACACGTATGACAGCCACACGGCGACTAATTTCTTGTTGGGAAACAGCTTCAGCTGTCAAAAACCTCCCGACACCACGCTGTTAAACTTTTGGAGGGTCTATCATATCACGCAGCCATGTTCAACCGAGTGTATGAGAGCATTAACGAATATTTGTCCTCACACCGCGTGCCACTTTTGTAAATGAGAGATGCCTGTGTGCTACGCGCATGCCTCGCAGATAAGGAACCGAACCATCATTGCGCGGGGTTGGCTGGCTCACTTTCATTTGACTCGCCATCGTACATTAGAAATGCGAAGATACAATGGAATATACAAATACGAAGATACAGCTTGATAAAGGGCAAGAAAGTGTCACTGGAAACAAAGTTCACTGCACGTATACACAAAACCTCGCAATAAGATAGTTAAATGTACGTATAAGTTTCCAATAAATCTACGTATCTAAGAAAAAGTCACTGCATATAATGTGTCAAACAAGGCAAATAAACATGTTGTGGAATCACAGAGTCACAGATCACGGAATCTTTCCACTCCACCCGTTGTAACGCGCGCGACGGAAGGCGGCGCGCTTACTTCCTGCGTTTCTCCCTTGCGCACACAAGACTGAGCCACCATCGTCAGCTCACCCATGCCACACACCCTCCCTATTCTTTCTCTCTCACATGCAGCATGCGGCGCGCGGTCAAGATGCTGTCGTCCTTGGGCTTTATACGGAACATGACGGCGACGGCAGGAATACGCCTGGAGTGTCCATATAATTGCTATCGCAATAATGTAATAAGAGTATCCGGCAAATGAAGCGTGCCGTGGCCCATTACTTTCCGCAAAAGAAGTAACAAAGTCGAACTTTCACCATGCGACAATTCGTTGCGCCGCAACAATGTACTTTTTTTTTCTTTTGTGGGGCGGGGGCACCGAAATGAAGAAAACGCAAAGGAAATCATGTTGGCCACAATCAAATGCCTACTTTGTGGTTACCGTGGCTACCGAAGGAATAACGAAGAAAACGCGAGATGATTGGTCCACGGATAACCATATGCGCATACTGCTCGGTGTCCTACACCGGCGAGACCAGACTTTCCGGAGAGTTTGCACTCAAGCGAACGCATTGCAATACGTAGAGTCCCCACAGGGATGGCGGCGAGCGACCATTGTTTATTTTTCTCGTCTGCTAGCCAGAAAGCGTAGAAAATACATCATAACGTAGTTAACATTGCTGGCTTTAGTGTCTTGACATGGATGCCTTGGCGCATTTTTTCTGTGACATGAAGGCACAAATGAACCACCACAACGCTTCGTCTCATCGCAGCTCACTGCGTGCATTGTCAGCTTGTTTGACAGTGTGTTGATTTGGCTTGTCTCGTTGTGTGGTCCGATGGACGACTTTAGAAAGTCAAAGCTCCTCTGGCGTAAATGGATCATCATCATCATCATCATCATCATCATCAGCAGCAGCAGCAGCAGCAGCAGCCGCCGCCGCCTATTCATTTCCACTGCAGGACGAAGGCCTCTCCCTGCGATCTCCAATTACCCCTGTCCTGCGCCAACCGATTCCAACTAGCGCCTGCGAATTTCCTAATTTCATCGCTCCACCTAGTCTTTTGTCGTCCTCGATTGCGTTTTCCTTCTCTTGGTTCCCATTCTGCAACCTTAATGGTCCAATGGTTATCTAAGCGGCGCATTACATGACCTTCCCAGCTCCATTTCTTTCTCTTGATGTCAATTAGGATATCGTCTATGCCCGTTTGCTCTCTGATCCAAACCGCTCTCTTTCTGTCTCTTAACGTTATGCCTAGCAATCTTCGTTCCATCGCTCTTTGCACAGTCCTTAACTTGTTCTCAAGCTTCTTTGTCAGTATCCAAGTCTCTGTCCCATATGTCAGCACAGGCAAAATGCACTGATTGTACACGTTCCTTTTCAATTATAATGGTAAGCTTCCAGTCAGGAGCTGGCAATGTCTGCCGTATGCGATCCAACCCATTTTTATTCTTATGTGAATTTCCTTCTCATGATCAGGGTTCCCTGGGATTAATTGACCTAGGTAAACGTATTCCTTCACAGACTCTAGAGGCCGACTGGCGATCTTGAACTCTTGTTCCTTTGCCCGGTTACTTATCATTATCTATGTATTCTGCATATTAATCATCAACCCCAATCTTACACTCTCTCTGTTAAGGTCCTCAATCATTCGTTGTAACTCGTCTTCAGTGTTGCTGAATAGAACAATGTCATCGGCCAACCGAAGGTTGCTGAGATATTCGCCGTCGATCTTTACTCCTAAGCCTTCCCAGTTTAATAGCTTGAGCACTTCTTCTAAGCACGCAGTGAATAGCATTGGAGAGATTGTGTCTCCCTGTCTGACCCCTTTCTTTATAGGTATCTTCCTGCTTTTCTCATGTAGAATTAAGGTAGCTGTAGAACCTCTGTAGATATTTTCCAAGGTATTTACGTAAGTGTTCTGTACTCATTGATTATGTAATGCCTCTATGACTGCTGTTATCTCTACTAAATCAAATGCCTTTTCGTAATCTATGAAAGCCATATAAAGAGGCTTATTGCACTCTGCGGATTTCTCGATAACCTGGTAATTGACATGGATGGGATCCATTGTAGAGTATCCCTTCCTGAAGTCAGCCTGTTCCCTTGGTTGACTGGAGTCGTGTTGCCCTTATTCTATTGGAGATTGGTAAATATTTTATATAATACTGGGAGTATGCTAATGGGCCTATAATTTTTCAATTCTTTAACGTCTCCCTTTTGGTGGATTAGTATAATGTTTGCATTCTTCCAGTTTTCTGGAACCCTTGCAGTCGATAGGCACTTCGTATAAATAGCCGCCAGTTTTCCAAGCATTATGTCCTCCCTCTTTGATTAAATCGACTGTTATTCCATCTTCTCCTGCCGCTTTTCCTCGTTTCATGTCTTGCAGGGCCCTTCTGACCTCATCACTTGTTATAGGAGGAGTTTCTGTATCCTTGTTCATTGCTGTTTGTAATTGAGGTATCCTGACTCCTCTGGATACTGTACAGGTCAGTATAGAATTATTCCGCTGCTTTTACTATATCTTCGACTTTGCTGATGATATTACCCTGCTTATCCTTTAGTGCATACATCTTGGTCTGTCCTATGCCAAGTTTCTTGCTCACTGATTTCAGACTGCGTCCATTTTTACGGCTTCTTCAGTCTTTCTCACGTTATAGTTTCGAATATCACTTATTTTCGCCTTGTTGATCAGTTTTGACAGTTCCGCGAATTCTATCTTATCTTTTGAGTTGGACACTCATTTTTTGTCGCTTCTATATTAGGTCCTCTGTTACTTGGGAAAACTTGCCTACTGGTTGCCTTGGTGCCTGGCCTCCCAGTTCTATTGTTGCCTCTGAAGCCAACCTAGTTACAGTTTCATTCATTAGCTCTATGTCATCATCTTCTCTCTGTTGTAAGGCTGCATATTTGTTCACAAGTACTAGCCTGAATTTGTCTGCTTTTACCCTTACTGCCTCAAGATTGACCTGTTCTTTCTTGACCAATTTCGCTCTTTCTCTCTTCAAATTGAGGTGAATCCAAGCCCTCACAACCCTAGGATCATTGCACTTTACCCTACCTATCACTTCTACATCCTGCACTATGCTGGGATCAGCAGAAAGAATTAAGTCAATTTCATTTCTTGTTTCACCATTAGGGCTTTTCCAGGCCCTTTCTGTTGCTACGCTACTTGAAAAAAGTGTTCATTATTCGAAGCTTATTCCTTTCTGCGAATTCTACCAGCATCTCTCCTCTAGCGTTCCTAGAATCGACGCCGAAGTGGCCAATTGCTTGTTTCCCAGCCTGCCTATTCCCCACTTTTGCATTGAAGTCACCCATTACTATAGTATACTGAGTTTGCACTTTTCTCATCGCTGGTTCAACATCTTCATAAAACTGATCTACTTCCTCATCGTCGTGACTGGATGTTGGAGCGTAGGCTTGTACTACCTTTAATCTATACCTCTTATTAAGCTTGATTACGACTGCTGTAGAATTCGTCAACGTTGCCCGCTATGTCCTTATGGATTAGGAATCCTACCCCTTATTGCTTCTTATCTACGAGACCTCTATAGCAGAGAACATGTCCGTTACTCAGCAATGTATAAGCCTCACCAGTTCTAATCTCACTAAGGCCGATGATATCCCAAACAATGTCTGATAAGCTAGCCTCACTCGAGAGGGTTCGGGTGTTAAACGTTGCAAGGGTCAGTTTCCATTGGCGGCCTGTAAGGATCCAAAGATTCTTAGCACCGTCTGCTGCGTTACAGGTCTGACCGCCCCCTAGGTCAGGTGCTCCGCAGCAGCTGGGGACTGAGGGCCATTGGGTAACTGAGTGAGCATGGGGGAGGGGGTGGCCGAGTACTGCACCACGAAGTCCAATTCCTGTTCTGGTGAGGGATTGTCTTTTTGAAGCTTAGTGGGCTTTCCTAATTTGGTTGTACCTGGATTAGTAAAGCCCCGCTCGCTCTCGGCATCTTTTGCCGGTGACAGTCGTCACAATTCACAGGAGGTGAATTTCAAACTCACCATCGTAAAAAAAAGAAAATAAGAAGAAAAAACAACTTATAGCGGGATTCCAGCTTTCGACTATGGCAACCGAGTATTCGGCATAGCTCAGTCAGCTAATCCCACGTGCGGCGAGGCTACCTTATTGCCGAAAAATACAGCCCCGAGGACCCTATGTGCCTAAACATTTCCTTGATTTTTCCGCGATGGATGCCTTTAGCTCGCGATGGGTAACTCAATATAGAACGATTTCTGAATGGTTCCGGCCTCGTAGTTCCGGAATCACACGTGCGCAGCAGCCCGAGAACCCGGCTAGGTGCAAGGCCTCTCGGCCTCCTTTGACAGCGCTTAGAACGTGGAGGGGTAAGATAATGGTGGAAAACTGGTCGCTTCTCTCACCCGAAAGGCGACTAGACACGGGACACTTCCATATTGAGCTGCTGATAACTACCAAAACAGGCAAGAAGGTTGTGGACGATCTCCACATTTCTATTGCTGCTTCAGCGTCCGGCAGGCAAGACATACCCAGTAAATCGCGGGGCTGTTTCCTGACATTGCCTTTCCCTTGCAAATGTACCCAGATTACCACCAATTAAGGAACAAGAGCAGCCCGAGCTAAATTCCTGAATGAGCGCTATAGCAACGCAGAGGGAGCCTACTTCGTAGACGCTGCGAGCACCGCGGGATGGATTTCCACAGTAGCAGTCATCCACCAAAATTAGCTAGTTGACGGTTATGCATCGATTTAGAAGCAACCGCGATCGCCCTCGCAGCAACGCGCTCTGCGCCCCCCCCCCCCCTTGCGGACTATATATACTTACCGACTCTAAGGTAGCACACAGAAACTACATGAGAGGACGAATTTCACCACTATCTCGCACCATCGTATGGCAGATACGAACACGAGAAATGAGAAAACAGCTCATCTCGGTGCCGGTCCATTAGTATGTAGCTGGAAACGGGTTGACACACAACTCGGCCCGAGCATTCCTTCTCCTGGCTCTGTCTACCGACCCCTCCGATTGCGGCACTCAGTTACCAACACCGATTACAACATACGCAGAGATACTGCAAACTCTCCCTTATCCCGCTAAGCGCCGGTCTTACTAAAGCAGAAGAAGGATCTGCGCAGGCTCAAACCATATCGTACGGCAGCCCGGCCGTGCTGGCCAAAATCGATCCAAAAGAATTTATTGCTACGTGTAAATTATGTGGCGGCCGGACTGACCTGTATCATATAATTTGGTCCTGCCAAGCTCGAATTACGCAGAATAGCGTACTTGTCCCCGTGCCCTCAGATAAGGAAGAGCGATCTAAGCCACCTGGATGTTATCATTCAAACGGCGTATAAGAAGGCGCTCGGTCTACCCAGAAAACATCTATAGCGGAGCGTCTTCTGGAAGTGCATAACACGGCTGATGAATAGTTCAGCGCCCATCTTACTCGAATTACGCAGCTGACGTGGGAGGGGTGGGAGGAATTCGTCCAGCCCGGCTCTCGAGGGCCAGCAGAGCCTGTGGAGCGGGAGCGGGTAGCAGCACAGTACAACGGAGTCCCGGAATAGGGACCCGGCCGACCCTCTCCAGCGATAACTACATTACAACATATGATTCTTGCAATTCATGTTTTATTAATTCATTAATTATTCTCGGTATCTCGTTAACGGAGAGGAAGAGCTTATAAGTCAACAAAGGAGGACGTAGAAGGATTCCGGGGAAGAAAATCTCGGGCCGAAGCACGCGCACCCTCGTTTCCCTCAACCCGCTGGTGACCTGGTACCCATATCAGCTGCTTCCGTGCAGCTAGTCTTAAGATTGACTCAGAATGTGATTGACTCAGGCGTGATTCTATACCACGCATATAGTTTCTATAAGCTGCCTGTGAATCCGTAATAACGTATTCCGACGCGGAGTATGTCGCGGCTAGGGCTATTTCTTCCATAGCCAAAGTTTCCTCGTTACGAAGTGAAAGTCCGTCTACAAGCTGCATTTAGTGCACCCCTAATATTGTCGATATCCCCTTTACAGGACCTGCAGTGTCCAACAAGAACGCTCCTTCTGTTCTCGAATAGCATTTGCTCATCATCTTGCTCCTCGCCACGGGTGCATGTTTTTAGTAAAGAGTTTGCTCCTCCATTCCCACCACTCCCAAGGAATACCTGAACGCCCAGCCACTTGTTACGGAAGGCCGAGTTCAAATCCTCTAAGGCCTTCCAAATCATGGTTGTGGCCAATCGCATTACCTGGCTTGTAAGATGGGCGCTGAACTATTCATCAGCCGTGTTAGGCACTTCCAGAAGACGCTCCGCTATAGATGTTTTCTGGGTAGACCGAGCGCCTTCTTATACGCCGTTTGAATGATAACATCCAGGTGGTTTAGATCGCTCTTCCTTATCTGAGGGCACGGGGACAAGTACGCTATTCTGCAAAGGATAAAAGCCTTTACTAGCCTAAGAGTGTCCTTTTCTTGCATACCCTTAATTCTTCTTGGTTTGGATCTGATATATCATACAGATGATTCTCTCGCACACCGTTCGGAGCTTAGTGATCGCGGCTGCGTTCATGCTTTTGTTGTTAATAAGCAGCCACAAAACCCGCAGTGTCTCCACCTCGGTAATAAGTGTGATGTGGACCGAGATTTCCAGCGGTGCAGTATCCCCCTTCTTGCACAAGACGAAGAGCTTCGACTTTTCCGGGGAACATCGCAGTCCACATTCTGCTGCGTACTTTTCAATGTGGTGGCAGCCTTCTGGAGGGTTCCAGTCCATCTGTCCCAAGCTGCCCTCTGTTGTCCATATGGCTATATCGTCCGCGTAAAGGGCGCGACGAATTCCTCCTACGGCACTAAGTTGTTCCGAAAGGTGCATGAGACAACGTTGAAGAGTAGTGAAGAAAGGACCACTCCCTGAGGCGTACCCGTGGTGCCCATGAGTATCGGCTCGGACCTCGTGTCACCAATCTTGATGTGCGCTTGCCTATCTTCAAGAAGAACTTGCTGTAATTAAAGATATGCTTTCCGCAATGAGTTCCCTGTAGATTTTCCAGAATCTTGGAGTGTTTCACGTTGTCGAATGCCCCCTTAAGATCCAGCGCCAGTATGACCCTACTATTGCGCTTACACGGGCGATCGATCACCTCCATTTTCAATTGCAGTAACACGTCCCGAGTTGACAAGTGTGCCCGAAACCCCAACAGCGTGTGGGGCATTAGATCCTGGTCTTCTAGATACGCCGACAGGCGCAGTTGCACCGCCTTCTCCATAAGCTTCCCTGAGCACGACGTAAGCGAGATTGGCCTCAAATTATTGATGCTCACCTTCTTTCCAGGCTTGGGAATGACGCTGACATCAGCCGTCTTCCACACCCTGGGTATCTTTCGATCCCCTTCTCCAGCACTAGTTGATATATTGCGTGAGATTTTCGAGCGTCTGCCAATTAAGAATGGCAAGGAATCCCACCGTCACATTGTCGTTCCCTGGCGCCGTGCCCCGATTCATGGCCGTAAGCGCCGCCTGTATTTCCTCGACCTCGAACTCCCGGCCCAGGTCGGTATTCTCCATGCCTTCATACTCCCGTGCTGGCTAGTTGTCTTTCATTGTACAGAGATATTTGCTAGTGGGGGCTGCAATAAGCTGCTTGTCCATTCCCGCGAAGCCATGCAGGGCTCTCTTGAGGTTACGTTGCTGCTCCCACACGACTTGGTAGGCTCTATGAAACATCTAAGATGGCACCAAGCCGCCTTGGTGCCGAGGCTGCCTTTCATGGAGTCGCATTGACAACCCAATCGTTCTCGGCCAAGGTTCATGTATTCTCTTCCGCTTGCCATGCTACTTGATTTTGAACTTGCAGTTATACGTTTGCCTCATCCAGAAAAGGCCTGTGAGAGGCCTTTTCTGGCCTCTCACAGATGTAGCAGGTGGTCGTCGATAACTGGAACTTCTTCTGAGGTCTGGTGCGTACGCGTAAAGTGATCCCTCACTCCCAGCAATGACTCAGCCCACTCCTTACTTTTCAATGAGCGCGTTAAGTGTAGGGTCTTCCACCTCTCGGAACAACGACCACTCCATGAGGCTGGGCTGCCCTCTCAGCTTGCGATGCTTACTGTAGTCGAGGCAGATTTTGAGAATACAGTGGTTACTCCACAAGGTCCCCTGCGTGTTGTGTCATTCATAACTTCTCGCTCCTTTATTCAACGATATATTTGGACACGTATCTCTCGAGAAACTGTTGCCAATCCTCGTCGGATGCTGCGGGTCCGTAAGGATCACTCCTCAAGGTATCCTGCGTGTTATGCCATTCATAACTTCTCACTTCTTTAATCAATGAGATATCTGGACATGTATCTCTCGAGACACTGTTGCTAATCCTCGTCGGATGCTGCGAGTCCGTAATAGTCAATGCTACGTCCGAGATTATAGTAAGGAGGGTACTCGCTACGGCCATCTCGGACGTAGTTGACTATTCTTACGGGCCCGCAGCATCCGACGAGGATTGGCCACAGTGTCTCGAGAGCTACGTGTCCAGATATCTCATTGATTGAAGGAGCGAGAAGTTATGAATGGCATAACATGCAGGCGACCTTGAGGAGTGAGCAGGGCGGCCTTTTTATCGGTCTCCGTTGCCACTACGTTACTGTTTACCTCTTCCCGCTTTTCCGCAACCTGAGCGACGTGGGCCACTGCCTGCTGAGTAGGAGGGAGGGGAGCATCTTCCTCCATTGTAGACTCTGCAGGCGTTTCTGGCACGCTTGCACCCCCTGCCGACTCCCAAGGCTTCTGAGTTTTATACTGCGCCAGTTCCTGTCTTAATCTACTATTTTCCTCCTCAACTTTCTCATAAGCCAACTGGGGAGGCGAGGAAGCGGCAACCTCTGCCCAACTCACCTTGTTGCACGTGGTTTTGTCTGATCCGGCTTCAGCTCTGGCTCCTCCAATTTTGATTGTCAGCTGGACGACCGCTTCCGTGAGGCCCCTGCCGGCAGGCCCCAGTTGCGGCCCTCGTTTAGGGAAGCGGCGATGGAGTCGCCAACCGCTTCCGAGCGTGCGGTCTAGGCGCCGAATCTCTCTGGGCCCCTCTGGCGTGACGCAATTGCTGCCGGATTTTCTTCCGTCAGGCTTTCGCCCGGCTCCCGCACCATTCCTGCATTTCCGGGTGCAGTCAGCGGAGTCTCTGAGATGGGGGCCCCTGCAGACTAGGCACTGGGGCTGGCACTTGTGCCCCTCCTCTGGGGGGACCATTCCGCAGGCCCGGCAGCGATCATTCCGCGGATTAATGTAGACATCCGCCCTATGTCCCACTGCTCCACATAAGGTACAAGCTGGTGTCGGCGCACCGGCACAGCGCCCCTCTAGCCCCCCCCCCCCCGGTAGAACACGTTGAACTGCACTTTGCAGCCATCGAACGTAATCATCGCCACGTTCGACTGTCCTAGCTTCCTCACACCCACCACCGGAATGTCTGGCGAGTAGAGAGCTCCAGCAGTATCCACTTGCGACACCTTCAGATCCACTTGAATTAGTCCACGGCACGTGTTGTCCGCCATCTTGAGGTTACTTGTACCACTTGCAATTGGCCGCCAATCCGCGGGCTTCCCACTGCGAGGACGTGCCGAATAAGCAGTGCGTCTCGAATTCCAAAAACAATTATCTTCTGATCCAACGCCAGCCAAATAGAGAGTGCCTGCGACGTGCTCAGGACCCTGGCAGCACCATGTATACCTTCTCCGATTTGATTACTGATCTTGGAATTTGACAAATTGAATGTTCTTCTGGGTTTCACGACGGCAACAGCGTCTTCTGTACCGAATTTGGGCATCACCTTCGGTTTCGAACGCTTCAGTATAAGCGTTTTGCCTGGCGTCGAAGTGGTGACGTGACCATCCATAGCGTCCCCACCGCGCTTCGTGCTGTTTAGAGCTAGTACGCGCCTCGGCCGCTCGCTCTCGCTCTTCTAACGTCTTCCGAATAACATACACCTGTATTCCGTGACTTCATCGAATACTGGCTCCTTCGCAGGCTGTAGCTCCATTACATGCGTACTTTGCTGGTCGTATCCCCGCGCAAGACTCATGGCGGCCGCGCATATTCGTGACTCCAAGGGTGCGTTCCAATTCTGGCCAGCATCGGGGACAGTCTACGTAGACAGCTAATGAGACAGCCGAGACAGCTTCAAGGCAAGGTAATGGAACGTGTTTCGAAGCGTTCGGAAGACATGTGAAAGAAGCTTCAGCGACGTGACGCCACCTCGCGGCGACAAGAGAAAGTTTAGAAAAGCACACATTATATCTGTATTTTATGTATTTGCACCTGTGAATCTATGAAAAACGTCAAGTTACTTACATTAAGGGCGCAGGAAAGTGTGTCTAGTTTTCTTGTGCGCAGACGATCTTCCTGTCGACTTTCCAAGCGTCCTACTCAGTCCCAATCTTGTTTGGACAGGAAAGTAGCCTGCATCGTTATTGATTTCAATGCTGTCTTTGCGAAGCTGTCCACTTTGACGTCTTTGTGAAATTTGGAACGAGACTTAGGATGGTCGCTGTCCGCTTACATGTGCACACTCTTTGCCTAAGAGTGCACATTGGTTCGCTTTCCCTTACTTAGCTTGAGGTGGCTGGTCGACAATCGCGGTGGCATGCAACGGAAGGTTAAGGATTCCGCTAAAACGGATCCTCAGCAAAGAAGAGTTGGCAGAGCGAGGTCGTAAACGTGCCGAAAGTGCTCGAACATGTTACACGGCCACGAAAAAAGTTTTATTGTACGCAAATAAGCCCATGCTCTTCGGCATGTGCGAGTAGCCAGTGTCTGAGCGATCGGCGGCAGCCATCTTTTATTCCTTTCGGAACGGAGCAGCCTGCGGCTATTCAGAAAAAACATCAATTTTGTTCAGCATATTAATGAATTTTTAATGCATACACGTCTCTTTGACGCGGTGAGTTTTCGCTGTTTTGTGACGGCGCATGACAGACAGGCGAAGTGGGTGCAGTCCGAAAACATTTCATCAATAGCAAAAGGCTATTGGTGAAAAAAGATCGAATCAGAAATAATTATTTTTTTCGTTCGGTGTAATCGTACATAGTCAGTGCGCACATATCATATCATTTGGGGCGTTTTCGCGGTTTTCGTGGCGGAGCGTGAAAGACAGGTGATCTGGGGTGGCCCGAAACCTTTTTGACCAATCGTGGATGGCTGATTGCAGAATTGGAATAGAAAATAGAGGGAGATAAAGGAAGGCAATGGTTTTAACCAGTCAAGAGTCTGGTTGGCTACCCTGCGCAGGGGGAAGGGACTAGGGGAATAGAAAGAAGGGAGAGAAAGAGAAAGATGGGGGCAGAGAGACGTCCACGAACAGCACTACAGAGTCAAGGCGCTCGCACAAGCCAGACGCTCTCAGAAAGAAGTGCCTTTACTGCCTTCTGAGCCGATGATCGGTGGGGACGGTGTTCTAGTATTGTCTTATTATCAGCAGATATCATATAGTTTCCTGAATGCGTGGGTCATAGATTGTCTTTGTGCGTAAAACTGAGGACAGTGGCACAATAGGTGGTCAATGCTCTCCTCGCAGCCGCAGACATCACATGCAGGACTGTCAGCCATTCCAATGAGTGCTGAATAAGCTTTCGTGAAGGCAACTCCGAACCACAACCGACATAGAAGAGACACTTCGCGTCGGTGCCGCCCGGCCAAAGGTCTGAGTTTCAGCAAAGGGTTGAGTCTGTGTAGTCTGGTGCACCTTGTATGTGCGGTGTTCCACTGAGCTAACGAGAGAGTGCATGCTAGAACTCAAAGCTGTCTCGCAGCGTCTGTCCTTGAGAGAGGAATGGGGACGCAGTGGTCTTCTTGGTTTGACGTCCGAGCTGCCTTATCTGCGTCATCATTTCCTATGATACCTCGATGGCCTGGTATCCATTGAAAAGTGATATCGTGGCCTTTTACTCTCAAATGATGGATGAGTTCCACGATTTGGCACGTCAATTGATCATGAGTTTCATGTCGGAGAAATGATTGTAGACATTGTAAGGCCGGCCTTGAATCGCAGAAGACTGCCTGTTTTTCCGTATTCTCTGTGCTGATCACATGAAGCGCATCGCGGAGAGCCGCGAGCTCTGCAGCTGTAGACGTAGTGATATGGGAAGTCTGTAACCATTGGGTTATTCTCCTTGTTGGTATAGCTGCAGCGCCACCGGAAGTGATTGATGTAGTTGAGCCATCAGTATAGACGTGTATGCAGTCACTATATTTCGCGTCCAAGAGACGCAAAGTAAGTTGCTTGGGTGCTTATGATGGCAAGTCCGACTTTTTCTGAAGTCCTGGGATTGTAAGGTTTACTTCAGTACGGCTCACAAACCATGGAAGAATCGAAGGTTTTGTCGCAGGTGCGTAACCTGGCCTGAGAGAGGCACGATGCGCGAAGACAGTTGCAATGAGTGTCGCGTGAGGCCTTTCTACAGGCAAACTTTCGAGGTGGTGGATGGGGGTCCGGGCGAAGTGCCTTATTTGCACACGCATTGTTTCAATAGTAATGTGCGTTCCGATAGTGTAATCTTGAACGATTGCAATAACTTCTGCCGTTGACGTGCTCCGTGGTAGACCAAGACATATCGCGGGCTTAGGCTTGGATACCTTGGATTGTATTTATGTTAGTTCTGCCGGTGTTAGAGATGACCGGTAGGCTGTACCACCAGAATCCAATAAAGAGGACCCTGTACAGTCGCAGTATGGATTGTATTCACACTCCCCCAGGTCTTTCCTGCTAGGAACCTAAACATATGGCAAATTCCCGTCAGTCGTTTGTTCACATAATTCACATAAGGGGTCCAGGAGAGATTTCTGTCAATAACCCCCCCCCCCCAGAATCTGTGACTTGTGCTGTACGAGATCAGCTGTCCGTCGACAGATATCACGTGTGGAGACGTTGGTTTCCTGGTAAGTTTCACCACTGCACTCTTTTCACGTGATATTTGAAGTCCTTGTTCTCGAAGTAGGATGATGTTAAAGTGGCTGCCTTCTGAAGCCGCGTGCGAAGCTGCTGTCACGTCACACCCGACGTCCAAATACAGATGTCGTCGGCATAGATGGAGAGCCGAACGGTACATGGAATGACGTCGGCGAGTCCAATGAGTGTTCTGTTGAAGAGCGTTAGGATAAGTACTCCGCACTGAGGCACCCCATGGTTACTGTAATGCTGGGAGGTTGGGCCATCCTCGGTAAGTATGAGAAAGGATATCTTATGTAGATAGCTACTAACCCAGAAGTAGATCTTTCCGCCAAGTCCTAGTGCCCCTAACGTGCTGAAGATCGCTTCGCACGTTACGTTAGCGTACGCTCCCTTAACATCCAGAAACAGGGCAGCAGATAATCGTTTGCAGGATCTCTGGTGCTCAGCGTACGTCACCAAGTCGATAACGTTGTCTATGGAAGAACAGCCACGCCTGAAACCTGCTGTTGCGTCTGGATATACCTCGTGATGTTTGAGGTATCATTCTAATCGTGCTAGAGCCACTCTCTGCATTAGTTTTCCGATACAGCAGACAAGCGCAGTCGGTCGGTATGATGCAATGTCTACAGGCAACTTGCCAGGCTTGAGCAGTGGAATTAGGCGAATGGTCTTCCATTCCTGTGAAACCGCGCCTGTCTGCAAGGAGCTGTTGAACAAGTGGAGAAGCACTTTCCCAGCCTTTTCGCCAGGATTACATAGGGCACGATAGGTTATACCATCGGGTCCTGGTGATGATGGACGCTTGCACAAGGCAAGTACAGCTTCAAGTTCGTCCATAGTGAAAGGACCGTCCATGCGGGGATCGCGTGAAATCGGTGAGGGAGCGAGCGTCGATGTTCCAGCGATAATAGTTTCGCCAGCAATCCTCCTGCAGAAATCGTCAGCGATGTCAATCTCTCTGCATTGTTGGTAAATGGCCAAAGACTTGAGTGGGCATGTTGAAGCAGCAGGGATGCAGCCGGTCATAAACGCGTTCTTTTTCTTGGTGCAGTTCGCTGCACTTGCATCGGGATGGACCAGCTGCCCGACGGTGAGCAGCCGACTTGCTGTGACGCTTTCAGCTTTGCACTGCGCAACTGCGTCGCCGGACCAACTTCACGGAACCGGAATGGCGTCATCCATATCTGATGCATCGTCAGACACCCAATGTCCTGCTTTGTCGTCTAATGCTCGATGCGCGATACCGCAAGTGTTCATCTACGCACGAGCTCTGCTTCTTCATATTGATGCTTCACTATCGTCAGTGTCATCACTATCAACAAAAAATGCTTCATGTACTCCTCGTAAACCAATACTGTGTACGAAATTCCCCAGATTGCAGATCGTTCTCCGCTTTCGTCAATTGCTTCTACGTCACGGCAGGATAACCCGCCAGAGAGATAGCACAAGTATTCTCAGAGGGGCGTGCCTACCGTGGGCAACATATCTTTTGTCTTTACAAACATTAGAAGTGTCATTCACAAACGAGATGGTTTGTCTTCTATCATTGATGATTGTACTGCAGATGTGGTTGTACTGACAGAAACTTGGCTTTCAAGTAAAATTGCTGACAATGAAATTTTACACTGTCACAATGATTATAAATTCTTTAGATCTGATCGAAGCGGAAGAAAAGGCGGTGGTGTGCTTATTGCAGTATCAACGCGTCATTTCTGTCGAGTTATTCCAGTCATATCTCCACTAGAAATTGTGTGCACATGCGTTCGTTTCGGACGTCACGAAGTAATTATTTGTGCCTGTTACCGTGCACCTCAATCTTGTTCGACGTTCTGTGATTCTTTATTTGACGCTTTTAATAACATTCTTATACGATACACAAATTCTGCCCTTCTAGTTTTAGGTGATTTTAATTTCCCAGATATTTTGTGGGATAGCAGCCATGGCTTTATTTGTACGCATACTAATGAAAGGTCTGATTTTGTTAGTCTCTGTCATGATTTCAATTTAATCCAATTAGTAAAAGAACCTACGCAAGTTACTACTACCTCATCAAACGTGCTAGATCTAGTCCTTACTTCAATCCCAGATGTGTTTTCAGCATTTACATATTGCCTGGGCTAAGCGACCATTGTGTCCTTCACTTTCTTTGCAACTTTCCTTTCGAGCGAGAGCCACAGCACAGCAAAATCATAAGAGATTATGCTAGAGCGAACAGCGCCGCTATTGACGTCGAAATGCAATCTTTTTGCGAATCGTTCCTGCGCTTCTACACGTATAATAGTGTAGAAGAGAACTGGGCAACTTATAAAACAAGAATGTTTTCCCTTATCGAGAAGTATGTGCCTTTGCGTAAAATTCATTCCAAATTTCGCTCTCCTTGGTTCACTCCACTCCTCAGCCGTCTACGAAACAAGAACACAATAATTTACAGAAAAGCAATATCAGGGGATAACGCTGAGCGCTGGGCAGCTTATCAAAATTGCGTCTCTGATTAGAAGCGTGAACTTGAAGCGGCCAAACGCAATTTCTTTTCAAGCACTCTTTCTTCCCTGCTTCGAAATAAACCGCGTAAATTTTGGGAAGTGATTAGCGGTAAACCGAAACAAGATATTCAACTATCTGATGAAACGGGGAACGTCATACCATATGATATGTGCTGTGTTGCTCTGCATAACGTATTTAAATGTTTGTTTTCTGATGATCAGTCTTTTTCATGACCCGTTTCCCACGATGGATCCCATAATCATTGATTGGGTTGGAATAACAAAACTCATAGAGAATCTAAAGGTATCTGCACCCGGCCCTGATGAAATAACTGCTCAGTTTTTTAAATGCACTGTAACCCACTCATCTATTTTTTTATCTAAACTTTTCAAGCAGTCCTTACAATGCGGTGTGCTGCCAAACGACTGTAAGTCGGGAAGGTGATGCCTATTCCAAAACAAGGTAACCCTTCATGAGCTATGAACTACAGGCCCATCTCGTTAACCAGCATTCCCGGAAAACTTCTGGAACACATAATTTTCTCTAATTCGTGCTTTTCCATGAATCTACCAACTTTTTTAGTAAGTACCAGCATGGTTTCCGAAAAATTTTTTCGTGTGAGACACAGTTAGTCATGTTTACTAATGACTTGTTCTCATCTCTAGACCGACGTTCTTCTATTGATTGTATGTAAGTGGATTGAATACTTTATCGACAAACGAACTCAGTTCGTATCCGCTAACAATTCCGTTTCACCAACCTGTTTGGTAACTTCCGGTGTGCCACAAGGCTCAGTCCTCGGGCCTCTTTTATTTCTTATTTACATTAACGATCTGCTGGATAAATTGACGTCTAACATCCGTATTTATGCTGATGTCTGTATTACTTATCGGGAAATAACTAACCCAGATAATTCCTTTTTAGTTCAATCTGACCTTAACACCATTTCTTCGTAGTGTAACTAGTAGTTAATGAAATTAAATATCAACAAATGTAAAATGATCAAATTTTCTCGCGGTAGTGCTGTTTCTACATCCGCATACAAAATTAACAACTCTACTCTGTCCTGTGTCACTTCCTATAAATATTTCGGTGTTCACATTACTAAGAATCTGTCATGGCAAACTCACATTGAATACGTGACAAACTCTGCCAATCGAACTCTAGGTTTTTTACGTCGCAATTTTTCTCGCGCGCCCTCTTCCTTAAAACTTGCATAACATAAAACATTAGTATAAGGTCTAAACTACAGTACGCTTCGTCAATTTGGGATTCATCTACAGCACAGCTAACATACTTACTTGAAGCCATTCAGAACCGCTCTGCACGTTTCATTGTATCCAATTATTCCCGCAGTGCCAGTGTATCCGCCATCAAAACTAGCCTTCATCAGCCAGACCTATCAAGAAGGAAACTCGCCCGGTTATCACTCTTTCATAAAATGTACTATACTAACCCAGAATTAAAGAATAACCTTTTTGTATCACCCCTTCATATTTCATCGCGAATCGACCACAACGTCAAGGTACAAGTACTGCCGCACAAACCTTTTCTTCAATTCTTTTCTGACCAAGACAGCATCCCAATGGAACCACCTCCCCGCCTCTGTCGCCAGCAATCCGGTTCATTCATCCTTTCAGACTGCTATATCTAACATTATATAATGATTCACCACTCTTCTCTGTAACGCCATCAGACATTGAGAGTATTTTAAATTAATTAATTAATTAATTAATTAATTAATTAATTAATTAATTAATTAATTAATGGGGTGGCGTTGCTGAGGGGTTCCACGGAAACCACGAATAGATCTCCATATGTGAGACAAAGGCTTTCTTGGACCCAAAGACTCCCAGAACGGCAGCCATCTTTGCGATGCGAGTTTGTCCATGCGACGCTGAATTTTCTTTTGAGTTCTTCTGGCTAACCTCAAGCCATGTACTGACCTCGTGCGCCAATATCTTCGCTCTCCATGGCGACGTATTGCACGAACCTTCTCTAATTCAATGTCGTATTCGGTGCTTCAGATGTTCTCGAAAGCGAATGCGTGACAGCCTCTAGGGCACCCTTTACAGTGCGCTCTAGGCTAGAGGATGAGCCCTCACGACAGCCATCTTCCACAGTTGATTTGAACATCGGCCAGTCGATACATTGGATGACGCCGGGTAACTTGGAGTCCGTCAGCTCTTCAATCCTAAGATAAGTGGGGAAATGACGTTTCAATATCCGAAAACCACGTAACTTTTTTGGTGAAAGAGCGTGAAACAAAGGTGAGGTCCAGGCAGCTACTATAGACAGTTCCACGCAGAAAGGGGAGGCTTCCATCATTTAACAAACACAGCTCCTGTTCGGACGCAAATGACAGCAATCTTCTGCCCCTAGAGTTTATCTTAGAGCTTCCCCAGAGATAGTAGAGGGCATTGAAGTCTCGAGTTATCACCAAATGATGCGGAGTCAATGTCGTGATTCGCCGTAACCGCTCGCAATCCAGCCGATTTGAGGGTGAGATGCTATAGGCTCCAACTACTGTGACAGTGAGCTTGCCTTTCTTTACTGCTACACAAGTACTGGTTTTTATGGTCAGTTGGCACTGGATGATAAACTTAAGTAAGATTATATCGTATGAAAACGATAATCATGCTGCATTCTCCATGTGCGGCGGACATGAAGCACTCATAACCGGATAGTCTGATGTGAAAAGATAGGTGCTCAGAAATGGTGACAATGGGGAACTGATTCATGAACACAAACTTTCGAAGGTCCGACATGCGTGACTTAAGTCCTCTGGCGTGCCATTGAATATCAGTCAGTCAATCAATCAATCAATCAATCAATCAATCAATCAATCAATCAATCAATCAATCAATCAATCAATCAATCAATCAATTTTTATTATTACATAAAAATAATATACAGATAGTGGTATACAGAAGGAGGTCCCATAGTTAAATCTGAATTGGGACCTCCTGTTCATGGTTAACATAAAAGTTTATTTGGCAAGCAACAGAAGCTCAATTAGTACAGTTGCAGTAATTATAAATAATGAGATACAAATCTAAGTAGATGAAGTAATTAATAGACAATATAACGGCAGTAAGCAATATCTCGAAACTAGATAAAACTAAAGTAAAAGAGGAAGAAAGAGAAAAAAATTTAAAAAAAAATCAATTACATGTTGGAGTACATGAGAATGGCAGGTCTAAAACCAAAATCGGATTATACACTGCATAGTGCCACTTACATATCACATAACAGAACATTTTTCAGTTCATCACAAAATCGATGGGGTTTCAGGAGTTTGATGACAAATGGTAAGTATTCCATGATGATATGGCTGCAAAGTGAATTGTCTGTTTCCCATAATTAGTCCGCACTTGGGGCAGAATGAAATTATTATGCAGCGCAAAACGAGTTGAGTTAGTATTTGTTAGAGATGATATAGGAATTAGCGATAATGAGATTTTGTCATTTATTAGTTTGAAAAGAAAAGTAGCAAGGTTGTTCTTGACAAGGGCTGCAACGTCTAGAATGTGTTTTGCTTGTAGTAACTGTTTAGCATTGGCGGTGTGTGGATTCGACGCGATTATTCTAATTGCCTGGTTGTGGATGTTTTGTATCGGCTTTAGGTGAGTAGTGTACGTGTTACCCCAGGAGGTTATGCAGTAGTTAATGTGAGAGTGTGCAAACGCGAAATAAGTGAGAGCAACACAGGTCGTGAAAAAAATGGACGCGCCCTGATGAGAATGCGTATTCCATGTGATAACTTCCTTTTAATATGAGTTATATGGCGATGAAATTTTAGGTTGCAGTCAATAATAACACCTAAGTATGTGCATTCTTGACTTGCTGATAATAAATGGTCACCGATGGAAATGGGCGGAATGCATAGTGATGATTTATTTTGGGATGAGAATAAAATAAAATTTAGTTTTAGTAGGATTAATGGTAAGTCTATTCATTTTGCACCATTCTAACAAGTTATAAAGATCACTATTAAGCTCGGTAATTACCGTTGACAGACATTCACCAGAATGAATAATTGTTGTATCATCGGCATATAGTATACAGTTAGAAGATGTGAGGCAGTTAGGTAGATCATTAATATAAAGTAAAAAGAGTAACGGGCAGAATATGGATCCTTGTGGTACACCTAACTTAGTCATTCTAGGTTTAGAATGAGCATCGGAAACACTAACAACCTGGTATCTCCCTCGTAAGTAGCTGCGCAATAGTAGTAAAGGAAGACCTGTGATACCCATTGAACCTAGGTTAAGATAAAGAATCTCGACACCTTCCGGACCTCGTCACGAAACGACGGCTTCTGGCAAGCCATGATTTCAACCAAGGGCTGCAAGCACTGGACTCAAAGTGTCCAGCACCTGTAGCGCGCTTCGCGCAGACAGTTTTCATGTTGTTCAGTATAACACGAAATGGCATTCATGAGAGACCTCACAATGTTGATGACCTGGCGATGATCGACTAACGTCGCTTCAACAGCTTCCGCAGCCGTCGAGGTCGGTACGTTTTGAGGTAACTCACCGGCGAGTTGGCTCGTCAGGTCGGACGAGTCTTCCCCCTTTGTTTTCCATGGTGGTGCTGTGCGTTGATGCGGCAACCCCTGTGATGGAAGATGGCGCCTCACTATCTAGTGCTGCGGTTTTTTGTGAACGTCTTCGGTGTCGATGCCGACGTCGGCGAATAATGGCAGCAGCCTCTTGATGTGTGGAATTGTCCCCCGCACCATTTATTTGAGGATCACGAATTCCTTCCGCACCCGTGGGCAATCCTTTTATGAAGCCTTGTGAGCACCACTGCAGTTAGGGCACTTTACGACATCTGTGCGGCAGGTGTCTTCTGAATGGGCCACAGAGCACCGCGGGCATATGACGTTGTTCACACAGACACCCTTTACGTGGCCAATCTTGGAACGCTTTAAGCACTGGAGGGGCTTCGGTACGTATGGTCGCACTGGATGATGGACATTTCCTACTTTCACGTGGGAAGGAAGGCTGCCTCATTCAAACCAAACCTTCACACAGCGTGTGTTTCCAAGTCTGGAAATCTTCGCAATGAAAGTACCTTCGGTGGTTGGCTTGATTAGTATTGGCAAGTTTTCATTATGGATGGCAACGTCAACGTCATAAATGACGCCCACAGTACCATCACCGCCTGTAGGTATCATTGATCGTACCTTCACATTTTGTTCTCATTTATATTACGCAGACCGTCTAGGGCGGTACGGTGTAGCACATCCAATGCTAGCACATTTCTCCTTCTCACGTCTTTAATCTTGTTTGGCACGATTTTCTTAAGCAACAAAGAGAGGAACTGCCTGTTCAGGAGCCGCAAATTGGTCGCCGAGTCTACGGACACGAAAAGCACAGTGTGCGGCCAGCGCTGCGGTGCACTCTTCATTGTAAAAATACTTGCTGACGATGACGTCTGTAGTTGTCTTCGTTTTGCTGTTCGGCCCATCACGAGCTTGAAGTCATCGTCCGAGGAGTCGTAGCTGTCCGAGCATAGCTCAGTGGCCTCGCTGTCTGTATCACTTGACGCGCTTCCCCATTTCCTGGAGGTTATCCGATCTGACGGCTGCACACCAGGAAGATCCTCGGAGGTCTCTTCATCCATAGCCGCAAGGAAGGAGCGGTACGTAGCTCCCAGAATTGCAGGGAAATAAAGCGAAAAGGTAGAGACAAAGGTACAAGCGTACACTTGTTTACTATACTTGCGCTTGCTTGCGTGCCTCGCAACAAAAACGTATTTTTTATGATAATAAGTATTATAGTAAGTATTTATAAATAGTGCAACCTAAAATGTTGTATATTTTTGAAAACTAAGGATATGAGCTATGAAAAAAGCAAAAAAGAAAATTATTACTTTGGACCAAACAAAGTCTCACCCCACCTTAAGAAACGGTTTCCTCTTTATCTTTTATGCCCAATTGTATTTGTACGCGTACTTTTCGTGGGTAAGTGGTTGTCCCCGAAAGGACAGATAATTATTGTGTTTAGTTGTCATTACTCTTTCAAGTTTGAAAACTACACATAGAAGCTTCGCGCTTGAATTACTGTAAAACTGAACACGGTTGCTCGTAAGATCATTTTTGACTAAGGGCGGCCCCCATCCGAAACGTGGTATGAGGGACAACAGGGCGCACTCTCATAGTTTGGCTGCCGGCGCTCAAATGAAGCAACCTGCGGGTGCCCTCCCGGACATTTCTGCAAGTGTCTTCAAAACGATAGAAAATAGTAATTTCCAAAAGACTGTTTCTGGGCAAACTCCAAACACAGAACACTACAAACACCGTATTTTCACAAAATACAATGCACGGCCACTGGGTGTGGTCGTCGCAATGGAGTCATGAAATATATTCGTGCTGCACACTATCAACAGCAGGCAATGACGTCTCAATACAGCGTTTGCACAAATTCTCAACCAGTCGTAGCACGTGCGCATGTACTGTGTTATCGATTTCACTGCAAGCGTTTCCGTCGTGTGTGTTTCGGTTTTTTTTTTCGATCGGAAAATATCGTTACGGGGTTAAAAACAGTCAGACGTGTATTTACAATATATTTACAATAATTGTAGCAGCTGACAACATGGTAGACAGCCCGCGAAGTCCAGAGCGTCGTCATCTTCCGACCAGTATTAAAACATCTTCGTCAGCGTGTCACATGACCCCTGGCGGCTGAAGCACCGGCTCGGTGCTGGTTAGGAGGCGGGCGAATGATACAACGCTCCGACCACGCCGGAGCGTTGCTGAGCTACGGTTGGCTCAAGAGGGGCGATTTTGTACGTGACGTCAGTTACTTGACGCAAGACATGGTAAGGGCCAGAGTAGCGTGAAAGTAACTTCTCCGAGAGGCCAACGCGTCGCGACGGCGACCAAAGGAGAACCAGGGCGCCCGGTGTGTAATGTACGTCACGATGGCGGGCGTCATATAAGCGCCGCTGATTGTCCTGCGACTCCACAAGTCGACGTCGGGCAATATGGCGTGCTTCTTGTGCTTTGAGTATGGCTTCATGGGCGTACTCGGATGTGGAATTCAGACTGGCAGGCAGAACGGCGTCGAAAGGTAGCGTAGGGTCGCGGCCAAACAAGAGAAAGAATGGCAGGCATCCCCTGCTATGCCCTTAATGACATGTGCAACCTTATCAGGTTCGATGATCTTCGGATCCACTTTGCGGCACAAAGCGAGCACGTCCTGAATGTACGTGATTTAGGATTCAGACCAAAAATGTTATGGGGTTAAAACAGTCAGAAGCTTATTTACAAGATATTTACAATAATTGTAGCAGCTGACAACATGGTAGACAGCGCGCGAAGTCCAGAGCGTCGTCTTCTTCCGGCCAGGATTAAAACATCTTCTTCGTCAGCGTGTCACAATATTTTTTCAAGATCGCCTGTTAAAGATAATGCAATTTTGTCCGTTCAGGTGGATTATATGAAGAGGCGGACGTTAATTATACTTGCGCGACAAATTGAAATGGCCATGTAGCTAATTAAAAAGATGCGCTAATACTATTTTAAGAATACATTCACTTGTTGAAATTGCGAAATTGAAAACAGGACGTTGACATCTAACTTGAAGTGAGCAATTAATAAGTTAATTAGTGATTTTTTTTTCAATTATAGCTGCATGTATTTGCATGTATTTGTCTATTTGTCATACAAGTGGTGCCCGCTTATTCAGACCTCATATCTGAATAGGCCAAATGGAGGCCAATTAATGAAAATCCACCCACCCAACCAACCAACCAACCAACGAACCAACAAACAAATAAATGAATAAACACGGTACATTGCAGGCGCGCCTGAATTGCAGCTTGGTGTATGGCTTCATGCACGAAAAAAAAAAAGAAAAGAAAGAAAACGATGAAAGAGGTGCAATAAAGTGCAGACGGGACAAGGCGGTATTCTGTCCGCTCCTATCCAGTTTACCACGCAGTTTTCTTTCTCTTTTTCGTCACGAACACGGTATACATCTAAATTACGCACACATTTGCACCGTGCAGAGGTCTTATAGGTCGCAGCATATGAGAATTTAACAGCACAAAGGCAAACATGGTTATACGAACAGTTCCGGTGCTGGTTGCAAGCATACTTTCGCTATATACAGCTGGAGACTTCGTCACCCATGAGGACATGCATATAAGATAGCCCGCCGCAACGATTCAATCTTATTGCTGAAATATTTTTGATGTCTCATTATTTAGTATAGGTGAGCTAGATATCTAGTTCACTATACTGTGAGGCAGCTACAGTACTGCCGATCACTGTCAATGTGCGCGCACGCACGCACGCACACACGCACGCACACACGCACACACACACACACGCACATACATGCACACAAAGCGCCCAAAATATAATGTTCAGCAAATACCGCTTGGCTATGTCCCGGTCTCAGTTTATTCAGCTCAGAGACAGTAAGCCAATACATGCTCACTGAAGGTACGCTTGAATTCCTATGTTTGTGGAGATTGGCAAAAGAACGCTTTTCGCAATGGCACGGTTAACAATAAAAGAAAAATTAAGTCCTGGGGTTTTTACGTGCCAAAACCACGATCTGCTTATGAGGCACGTCGTAGTGAAGGGCTCCGCAATAATTTAGACCACCAGGGATTCCTTAACGTACGCCTAAATCTAAGTACCATGAGCGTTTTTGGATTTCGTCACCATCGAAATGCGGCAAATGTGGCCGTCACGGCGGGATCGAAACCACGGCCTCGAGAATCAGCAGTGCAACGCTATAGCGTCTAGACTACCGCCGCGGGTGCTGCCAAGGAGACGCGACGCGTTCGATAATGTTACGTAAATTAAGGTAATTTAACCAATCAGCGCGCGACCATCACCCGTTCAATCAATCAATCAATCAATCAATCAATCAATCAATCAATCAATCAATCAATCAATCAATCAATCAATCAATCAATCAATCAAATCTTTATTTCCAATGACAGTTTGGGATCCCTTAGGCGAAAAGCGGCAATAACACTACTTGAAAATGCCTAAAGGCCCACGTACAAGACAGCGGTATTAAGATCTATACTTTCAAAAATAGATTTACAATAATAGGATAAAAATGCAGTTTAAAAGAAAGATAAAAATAAAAAGAGGTTGTGCAAATACAACAATGGAACAATAGAACAAATAAGGTCAATATATAAGTACACTCCAGAACAGTTGTACGTTATAGCTGAAATATTCAATGTTCACGTGAACGCATATCATAAAACGACGAAAACAATAAACGCGATACAAAGAGTAATGAAACATTCTTGATCATGTTCGGACAGTATATTATAAAAGACATTAGACAAGAGTTAGAAAAAATTCACGCATTACTTTTTTTTTTGTAAACGTAGAAAAGTTGGCGTCTTTCTCTTCATATTTATTAAGTAGGGACAGCAGTGTGAATCTAAGAGAGTGCAAAAAATAGGATGTGCGGTAACGAGGAACAAGCCACTTGTCGGCGGTGCGGGTGCGTGAATCAGCATAATGCATGCTTATATTACAGGAATCTTTAATAAACACTTTGAATTGTTCCTTTGGGAAGAAATAGGCATACATTAAACGAAAATCGAACATGTGTTTCACACTGATTACCTTACAACGAGTAAACAATGTACCTCTAGAACTATAGCGCGGGATGTTTGCAATATACCGAAGTGCTCTTTTCTGCAATAAGTCAATTGCATTTCTGTTACTTAGGGTTGTGGTGCCCGAGACTACCAGACAGTAATGTTTATGGGAAGAAAACAGAGCATGATAAATCTGAAGTTTAGCTTTTTCTGGAAGAAAGTGCCTACATCGTGACAGAACACCAGCAGCACACGATAATGCTTTAGTCAGTGATTCAATATGACACGTCCATGTCATTTGAACAGAAAAAGTCACACCCAGAACTTTATGTTTCTCCACTATTTCAACGGGTTAGCGTAGTGATTAGTTCACATTGACTTCCGTGCCTCGGGATCTGAAAAAGACAGCTTTTTTTTTCGCATTTATTCGTAGGCCATTAGCAGTGGACCATTGCAGCACATCTGAAAGTACACTTTGTGTTCTGGTAGTAATTTCAGTTGGATTCTGTCCAGAAACAAAAATACTAGCGTCATCCGCATTGAGTAGGAATGAGGCGTCATTGTTTATCTTAACAATATCATTTAGGTAGATACTGAAGAGCATTGGTCCTAGAGTGCTTCCTTGAGGCACGCCACAAGAAATGGTTTTAGAAGACGAAAAACAGTTAGCAATTGAGACGCATTGTTTCCTCTCAGAGAGATATTAACTAAACAATGAATTAGCTACACCACCTACCCCATAAGCGCTTAACTTCCCGAGTAAAATGTAATGGTTTAGGGCATCGAAGGACTTGCTATAGTAAATGAAAACACCCAGCGTAAGCTTTTGTTCGTCTATGTTAGTAATTATCAATTTTTTTGAGCTGACAGCGCAGTCTGTGTAGATTTACCACGTTGAAAACCATGCTGATACTCTGAAAGTAGATTGTGTTTGTTAAAGAAGCTATTTACGCGGCATAATATTATCTTCTCTAATCTCTTAGAGAATACAGGAGTTATAGAAATTGGTAGTTAATTATTAGCATCATTAGTATCTCCACTTTTAAATATAACGAGCTTTTGAGATCTTCATGAGATTTGGGAAACAGCCAGACTGAAAGACTAGATTAAACACGTAAGCTAGACAAGGAGCAAGCAGGTCAATTACGTGCTTAATCGCTTCTACCGAAAATCCATCGACATCGACAGCTTTACTGTTCTTTAGGGAAAGAAATGTGCGTACTATTTCTGCTTCATCTGTAGGTGCAAGAAAAATTGTATCAGTATTATGGTAAGTAATGTGAGTATGAGCAATGCTTCCCAGTGGTTTCTCCGCATTAGCAAAGTGCTCACTGAAGTGCCCGGCTAAATGCACACGAGAAACCTTGTTCCCGCTAATGGTTATTTGTGCTAAGGTATTCTGACCCGCTTTGCGGTTCAGTGCCTGATTGATGGCTTTCCAAACTTGGTTTAGGCGCTGTCGACAGATGTCAGAAAGCATGTGGTTATAGTAGGAGGCCTTTGCCTATTTCAGTGCGGCAGTTAGTTTGTTTCTGTAAGTTTTAAAGACCTCAAATTCCTTAATAACGCGTGTGCGCAAAAACTTCTTGAAAAGGCGACTTTTTTTCTTGATCATTTCGATATGCTCGCGCCCTACCCCAAGGTTTTCTTCTTTCTCTGTTATATTTGGCACTTACGTAAGAAAAAAAATGTTGTAATGACTAGTGAATGCTGTCACAACCTAGTAGGAGACGGGAAAGCCGGTGTAGAGGACGTATGGAAGCACTTTATCAGAGCAGTCAACGCGACGTCGTTGTCGTCTCTGTTTTTCCACTCGCGCGCTACTTCAGCGTCGTTTTCATCACCTAGCATATACCCGCGGCGACCATACAGGATGTGGCATTTGCCGCTCCTTTGGAAGAAAGGAATCGTCCCGATGCACCAAATTCCGAAAGCTGTACACAGACAGCGCAAAGTTGAGGTCATGAGGAAAAGTATGGCTTCATACGAAGCACGTGCACAACCTCGGGCAGATGCCGCCGGCGTTTAGAGCAGTTATGGCTGTCGGGGACAACTTCATAATTCACATCGCTGATGCGGCGCAGAACTGTGTACAGGCCGAAGTATCTTCGCAGAAGCTTCTCAGACAGCCCCCGCCGACGACCAGGTGTGAGTCCCAGAGAACCAGGTGTGAGACCAGACCCACACCTGGTCACCGACGTTGTATGTGACGGGTCTGTGCCGAAGATTGTAGTGTCGGGCATCCCATTACTGTTGTTCTTGGGTTGGTAAATGCGCAAGCTGCCTGGCTTCCTCTGCGCGTTGCGTAAACTCCTCGGCACCAGTCTCGTCGTCACCGCACTCGTGTGGCAGCATTGCGTCCGACATTGTTGTCACTTTCCGGCCGTAAACGAGGTTGAAAGGCGTCACGCGTGTTGTCTCTTGGCGAGCCGTGTTATACGCAAATGTAACATATGGTAAAATCTCGTCCCAGTCCTTGTGATCGACGTCGATGTACATACTCATCATGTCTGCCAGAGTCTTATTTAAATGTTCTGTCAGCCCATTGGTCTGGGGATGATAAGCCGTGGTCTTTCAGTGAGTGGCACCACTTAGTCGCAAAACGGTATCCAGAAGCGCAGCCGTGAACGCAGATCCTCTGTCTGTTCTGACCAGTGCGGGAGCGCCATGCCTTAGGACGATGGCTTCGATGAAAAATCGTGCTGCTTTGGCTGCTGTTCCACGTTGGATAGCGCCTGTTTCAGCGTATCGAGTAAGGTAATCTGTGACGACGATTATCCATCTATTCCTGGTAGTATACAGTGGAAACGGACCTAAAAGGTCCATGCCAATTCGTTCGAACGGCGCTTGCACTCTTAGGCAAAGTTACACCCTTTGGCTTGCCCCTTCTGCCACACATCGTTACCTGCCTTGATGCGTTTCCTTTCTTTAACGCTGCGAGCCCGGAACTTTCCAGTAACGAACGGCACCCGCGTTATCAGAAGGGGCACTCCAAAGGGTGTAAACTGTTCTATGCTGATAGCGCGCTGCCGTTCGTTACTGGAAAGTACCGGGCTCGCAGCTTTAAAGAAAGGAAACGCATCAAGGCAGATAACGATTATTGTTGTGTGGCAGAAGGGGCAAGCCAAAGGGTGCAACTTTGCCTAAACTCTTAGGCCTCGCGCTCTTTCGGTGCTACACGATGAGGATTCTGCCGAATTGGTCTGGCGTCGGCTTCGGTGACAATGCGGCGCTTAGTGAGCGGCGTCTTGCTAACTCGTGACGTGGATGAGAAGCAGCTCTTAAACTCATCGATGAGCTCAAGAAGGCTGTTACGTTCGACGGGCGATAAGGTGGGACTGATATCAACCACAGAGGCAAGCATAACCACGGTGGACGTCGCGTGCTCCACTGAGAGGCAGTCCTGTATTGAGATAAATTCGTCGAAGTAAGCAACAGCCGTGCCTTTAACAATGTGTCGACGTTCCCTGGTAAAATTCGGCAGCAGGAGCTCAGCACGTCCGTCGTGTACGTTAATTACGGCCCTGGCGATGGAAACGCCTTGACTCAGTACCAGTGCGTCGATGTGTTCAGCGACACCAGTCCCGGTGTTCAAGTTGTAGATAACAGGTATGAGAGAACAGCTTCGCGGCGGAAGCGTGACGTCGTCGTCGGCGATACGTAAGCGGGGTCGCTGGTTTTCCGCGGGGTCGAATTCGTCTGAGCTCGTAGAAAAAGGTCACGGACATTAATCACTGCACCGTACTCTCTCAAGAAATCCATCCCCAATATAAGTTCCTTAGAACACTCAAAGAGAATGACGAGGGTGGCGACGAAGGTTGCACCGGCGATTGCTATTCTGGCTGTGCATTTTCTAGTCGGCGTCGTCATCTGGCCGCCGGCAGTTCTGATGCTGGGCCCGGTCCACGACGTCTTCACTTTTCTCAGCCTGTCGGCCAGCTTTTGACTTAGTATTGAAAAACGGGAACCAGTATCGACGAGAGCGGCCACTTGGTGGCCGTCGATGCAAACGACAAGGTCGGCACTGACGGCGTCTGTTACAGGTGGTGTGGTTGGAGTCGTCGGAGTTTTAGAGTGGTCGGTTTAGAGTGGCTCTTGGAAAGCTAGACGGTTTGCAACCTCACCTCCGGAGGTCGCTGCCTCTCATTTCCCCGGCGCGGGCTAGGGGACCTGCCCCTAGAGGCGTCAGAAAAATCACGACGGGTCGGTGGGTTGTAACGAGCCGGAGAAGGGGAACGCAATCGAGGCGTCGCTGAACCTTCTGGCCGAAAGTTTGTAGAATTTTCGTCGCAGGTACGTGCAGCATCAAACACAGAGTAATTGCAGTTGGGAAACCTTGAATACCCAGCTTCGCGGTAGTGGCACGCGCGATAAACATGTCCAGCTTCGCCGCAATGAAAGCACAGCGGCCGGCGGTCAGCGGTGCGCCACAAATCGGTCTTTCGAAGCGGGTAGCCCACAGGGGATTCGCCGTAAGACCGAGGTGCAGCGATCGGCTGGCGGCGATACGGCATAGCTGGCGGCGGCTGTGACTGGCGAAAATATGGCGTCGAGGGTGGCGGGGCTGGCTGCGTCGTAGTGGTTGACGGTGTCAGCAGCATCGAAGTAGCGGGAGGTGGACGACAGACAGCTTCCGCGTAGGTTAATCGTCGCGGCACCGCCTGCCAGTCGGGCGACGAAAAGGCCTGTCGAACTTCCTCCCGAACGATATCAGCGACAGAAGCCACCGCTGGTGCCATAGGAGAAATCCCGAGCTGCCGGATCTCCTCTCGCACAATCTCCCGGATGACTTCACGCAGAGACGTGCCGCAGCTCTCAGGTAGAACTGAAGCATTCACCGGCGAGTTCGCGCGATGATATTGGCGGTACCGTTGCTTTAGTGCCCGTTCTATAGCGGTAGCCTCCTTGGTGAACCCGGCCACTGTCGTCGGTGGGTTCCTCACGAGTCCGGCAAACAGTTCCTCCTTCACTCCGCGTAAGAGATACCGTAACTTCTTTTCTACGGACATCTCAGGGTCTGCTTTGCGGAAAAGGCGGGCCATATCTTCTGCAAACATGGCAACGCTCTCATTTGGTTTTTGAATACGGGATTCGAGCAGCTGCGCGCTATTTCTTCTGTCGCTACAAGTGAATGTGTCTAGCAGCTGGGCAGTGGCGTAGCCAGAAATTTCGTTCGGGGGGGGGGGGGGGGGAGGGGGGCTCACAATGCAGCTCGGCCTCCTCCTAAGAGGTCGAGAGGTCATTAGGTCGGATGCCCCTATCTAAATACATGTAGAAGGAGAATTGGCTTTTATCGGCAACCACTGTACCAAACTTGACGAGATTTGTTGCATGTAAAAAAAAACTGAAAATCTAGTGACTCTTGGTTTCAAATTTTCGGTTTCGGTTGTCAATTTTTTATTAAAAATTGGCAAAAATCGAAAATTTTCAGAAAACGAAACTATCAATTTTACAACTTCGTAACTCAGCAAGAAAAAATTTATATCAGAATTCTGTGAATTGTATGTGATAGCACATCTAAAGCGCACAAATTTGACATCTTACACATGAATCTCAAAAAATTTATTTATACGTAATTACAGCTTTTGCAGAACCCTCGTAAACAACGTAACAAATTCACGTAAGACGCAAAATGACATAACAAATTTGTCCGCTTTGAATGATCTAATGGATACCCTTTACAGAACCGCGATATCTATTCTTGATGCAGAGCTATGAATTAGTAAACTTCATGCTTCTATTTTTTCAAACTTCTGAATTTTTTAAAATCTTTTGAACAAAATTCAAGCCCTAAATAAAAATTCCGCTTCCAACAGTCACCAGAATTTAACTTTCTCTCTCAAATGCAACAAATTTCATTAAAATCGGGCCGGGGGTTATCTCAGAAAAACGTTTTTGCGTTTTTACATGTATTTGAATCGGCCGCGTCGCAGTTGGGCCCGAGCCACTGGCCCGAGCTAAAGCTTCCTCTTAACCAGAGTTTAAAAATATGCCGATGCACTCTAAGACAACGCGACCAAATACATGTTGCTCACTTTTGTATCCAATGTGTCACGCTATTTTTTTTAAAAAAGTATCTTGCTTAATTAACTTTTTAGTCATGATTAATTAACCAACTTCTGAAGTAACGAAGCTAGGAAAAAAATCCAATTAGAAAGTTGCAGAGCGGGTCGCAAAATGTCCGAATAAACAGTTTCTGTCTGTCTATCTATTACGTACTAGTGTTTTTCAGCTTACTGCGGATGCCCGCGAAATAAAACAAAAAAAAAGCACACACACAACGTGACATGCCCGCTTGCGCGTCGTGAGTGCGCTGCTTCCAAGCGTTCCGCGCACCAACAGTCATAGGTGCGCTGCCACTTAAAAAGCGACCGGGCAGCCACGCAAGCATTGGCTTTTCGATTTAAGATATCAACCATTATCGGTCGCGCTGCGTAAAGCGACTGACGGACGTGGTGGTGGTGGTAGTTCCAGACAGCGATAAACAGACTATCGTGCATCGTCTGTTAAAGCGCAAGCAATTTCGTCATGCCTTTTTCCAACAAGGAAAAAGCAGGCATGATCCTTGTCCTGGGAGTTTCAAGCGGACAGAGACGGCAGGCTGCAAGTACATCTCGAACCTGGCACCCGGGTATGCGACCGAGCCCGATGACAGTTTCAACACGTACGAGTCGCTGAAGGAAACCAGCAGCTTCACAAGAAAGAGGCAGAGCGCTTCAGTCATAAATAATGAAGTTCGCTCCTACGTTTTGTCTTTCATGGCGGCTAATCCACACGCTGGCACGCGCAGCGTGAGCGCACAGCTCGGTGTGTCCAACTGAAGTTACTGGAGGATTTTGAAAACAGTTGGAATGCACCCCTATCATCTGCAGTTGCATCAATGGCTAGAGTCAAGGGATCTCTAAAAAGACTCGACTTTGCGAACTGGATTTTGATTCAGGAGGAGCAGGATTCTGACTTTCTCACCAAGTTACTCTGGACTGACGAGGCGAACTTTTCCCGAAATTGCCAAGTAAATATCCACAACGCACGCTATTGGAGTGAGCGAAATTCCCACTGGCTAGAAAGATCCCGCCACCAGTATCAGTGGTCTTTTAACATTTGGTGCGGACTATATGATGGCACAGTCATTAGCCCAGTGTTTTTAACAACACTCTGACCGGCAAGAGGTATGTAAATGAGTTCCTCAGAGGGCCGGTTGAAGACTTCTGCTGCAACATGCCACTAGCCCGGCTTGACGCAATTTGGTATGAACACGTCAGGGCTCCAGCCCACGGCTGCAGTCAAGCACGAGCATGGCTTGATGCTACCTTCCCAGGGCAATGAATAGGGAGAAACGGGCCTGTTCTGTGGCCGGCAAGGTCACCCGACTTCAACCTTCTGGACTTTTTCTTGTGGGGCTATATTAAGGATCACGTATACAGGACGGAAGCGACGACTCCAGAAGCCTTGCAGGAGAAGATAACTAAAGTCTGCCACAGCATTTCACCGACGGTGCTCAAGGCAGCGACAGCAAGCCTTCTCAGAAGATCACAGTGTTATATCGCTGCAGAAGATGACCTCTTCGAGCACTTGGTGCGAAAGCGCATGGAAAATAAACGTAAATTCTGCAAAAAACTGCGTATGGTCATTTCGGATACTCTTTTTCTACCATTTTTAGCCTTCTGAAAACTGAATTATTTTTTTTGGGGGGGGGGATGTTCAATTTGCTTACAGCTATCTCAAAATGACGGACCTGTTGCTTCCGGCCGCACAAGCGATAACCGCTGCGTCTGCTTATCGCTTTAACGAACTTTCGCGGATGGAGCACATGGCTGGCGTAAATGGCGCAGTCAACGCCTACGTCGCTGCCTTGTCGCCTTTAAGCGTCAGCGCGCCTATGGCTGCTTGTGCGCGGAACATTTTGGAGCAGTGCAACCAAGACGCCAAGCGGGCATGTCACATGGTGTTTTGTATTTCGCGGGCATCATCACTAAGCTGAAATACATTAATACTTAATAGATAGAAAGAGAGAAACTGTTTATTCGGATGTTTTGAAAATCGCTCTGCTACTTCCTAATCGGAATTTTTTCCCTAGCTCCGTTACTACATAAGTTCGTTATTTATTGTCGACTAAAAATCTAGTTCTGCAAAATACAAGAAAAGAATTGCGTGGCAAACTACATACAGAAGTGAGCAATGTGCATTTGGTCGCGTCGTCTTAGAGTGCATTGGCATATTTTTAAACTCTGGTAAAGTTAGCTGAAACACCCTGTATATAGTGACTTTTACTTCGATACGTAAATTTATTGGCGACTTATACGTGTATTTAAATATCTGGTTGCAAGGTTTTGCGAATACATGCAGTGAACTTTGTTTTCAGTGACACTTTCTTTTCTCGTTTTCAAGCTTTATCTTCGCATTTGTGTATTCCATTGTATCTTCGCATTTCTAATGTATATTTTTCAGAACTCCTGCTTTTTATATGTGATCTCTGTTGCGACTATAATTTCGGTGCAATTACTATACACGACCGGTGAAAGCTGCTCCTGCGCAATACATTGGAATAAAGGACAGCGTCATTGAGATTTTTCCCTGGCCGTAACATATGTACAAAAAATGTAAACAAGGTTCTTGAAAGACAAGGTTTCATTAAAATATTTGTACTCAACTTGCTCATTACATGGTCTTTACATTTCGCATATCAGCGGCATACACTGTTTTGCTGGTTTCGAACTGATATAGATCTAAAGTTAGTGTGATATTTTCTCTACTTAATAAATAGACAAAAAACATGGAAGCATGGATATGAATTATTCCTGGCACAAATTTTTGTACATACAGATATATTATTGTATGAAAAACTACATATTCTACTTGTCTTGACAGTGCGTAGCGTCCAAGAATTCGTTTGCAGCATCTTTGGTAATGGCAATTAATGCAATTATTATTCATGTATTTGATCCCTCAATTTATACTGTAAGGAGGAGGCCGAGCTCCAACGTGAGCCCCCCCCCCCCCGCCCGAAATTTCTGGCTACGCCACTGGCTGTAATGCACGTAAATTTCGTGATTATGTCGCAGAGCATGTGCTTTTTTACGTGAATTGCCACTCCCAAGTTAGATGAAAACTTTAGTAAGGCGGAAATCAGAACGGCACTCCAAGGACTCAACGGCAAGTCAGCCCCAGGACTGGAGAGGGTTAACAACAAAACACTCGGAAACCTGGACGACAGATTTATCGTCAAACTCACGGGCTATATGAACAAGTGCTGGAGAGAAAGCCGCATCCCGGAGCAGTGGGAGAAGTCCAAGGCGATCCTCATACCCAAGCCGGGAAAGCTGTTGAGCTTGGAAAATTTACGCCCAATCTCTCTCACGTCGTGCGTCGTCCGGGACACGGGACCCGGGAATACGAGGAAATCGGCCTGTACACCCAAAACGGAAATGCAATCCCCAAAGTAAACAAGATCAAAATCCTGGGAATGGTCATTGAGGCCAATGGAGCTAACGGCGAAACCGTGAGGAAGATCGAAAGCAAAGTCGCCAGTGCTACGAGACTCATAAAGAGGATAACCAACAGAGACACGCGCATGAAGGAAGAAAACGTCATTCGACTGATCCACTCCTTCGTTGCCAGCCACATCGTCTATGTAGCCGCCTACCACAACTGGTACGTCGCGGAAAAGAACAAGGCTAACACGCTCATAAGGAAAGCGTACAAGATAGCCCTGGGCCTCCTGGAATCGACGAGCACCGAGCTCCTGGCCCAGCTGGGCGTACACGAAACCCTGGAATAAATAGCCGAAGCACAACGCATATCGCAGCTCGAACGCCTGTCGACCACCACGACGAGAAGGCACATTATCAACAAGCTCAGCATAACGTTCCACAACCAGCACGGCCAGAAAATACAAATCCCCTACAAAATCAGAGAGACCATTACGGTGGCAAACATCCCAAGAAACGTGCACCCCGATTACAACCGAGGCAGAAGAAAGGCAAGAGCCGTGGCTCTGCTCCGTTCATTCGGCAGGGAGAGAAACGCGCGCTTTGTCGACGCAGCCGAATATCTGAATGGCCAAAAATACACCGCCGTAGTCAAAGACACAAACTCCAAAATCAGAATCGCATGCAATGTGTACACCAAAGACTTGGAAATAGCGGAGGAAGAAGCGATCGCACGGGCCCTCTCAGAACAGGAATGCGAAGTCGTACTAAGCGACTCGAAAACGGCAGTAAAGAATTACACTAAGGGTAGCATCTCCAAGGTAGCCCCGTCCATTCTGGTCAAAGCGCGCAGATCCGAAACCGCGAGCTCGAGGATCATATGGTTCCCCGCGCACGTCACCACGGAAGGCGACGCGCTCCCGAACCTAAACGAGACGGCGCACCGGACGGCACGAGACATGACCCGCCGCGCCGAACAGGGCAACGCCTCTCGCACGATAGCGAACACTCCTCGGGCAGAACGGGACACGCTCACCAGATACAGTGAAATAACCAGTGCATATCTAAACGCCAGAAGGATATGCCCACCACCGAGTCCCAAATTGAACAGGAGGCAGGCCGTCGCCTGGAGACAGCTCCAGACGAACACCTTCCCTAACCCATTCCGTCTGAAACGTATCTTCCCAGATAGACATCAGGACGACACGTGCAAATTGTGCCAGGAAGGACCAGCAACACTCAAACACATGCTGTGGGAGTGCAATGTAGTTACAGGAGGGATGGAAGTTACTCCGGAGAACCTGTCGTCGAGGTGGGCCGCCGCTCTGCGCAGCTCAGACCTCGGAACCCAGACGTGGGCAGTCCAGCAAGCCCGTGAGGCGGCGTTGAGGTAGGGCCTTGACGTTCCCCCGTGGGAGACCTGGTCCCGGGTCGGGTTAAACTTTGCCGGACGTACAAGAAACTTGTATCCATCCATCCATTGCCATTCCGCCACCGCGGCGGCCACTTAGATTGATAAAATAGTGATTGTAGTCAATCAGATTTAATATGTAGCTTCCTTCATGATACCACGTTCCAGTCAACATTATCAGATCGAACAGGAAGTTGAATTCGTTAAAGAATGTGCTTAACTCATCTAGCTTAGTGGCGGCGGAACGTATATTGAGGCGAATAGCGGTGAACATGCTCTGCAACTGCGCCGGAAGTTTAAGTTCACATGGCAGACAAAATTCTTGATACAGCATCGCGTGTACAAGAAAATGTAACACAGATTATAAGCATAAGCACCTTAGGCAATCTTTACGAGGTCAGAATCTGTTTCAATGCGTACCACTTGACTGAACTGTGTCTTGCGCGCGAAAATCCTTCCATTCTTAGTCCAGACAAACTGCCACCGATTCTCCCTTTTTTTTTTTTTTTTTGCAATTGCCTGTGCAAGCAGCCGCTTCAGTGTCGGACAGAAATGCTCATTCACGAAGATTTGTGCTTCGCTGGAGTTTCCCACGTCACGATTCTGAATGCGATTTTTCTGGCCTTTCTCGACGACATGGTTCCGTTTCTGTTTGCTTTTGAACTGAACAATAACGTTCGTTTTGCCCTGCTCACGAGTTGGTGAGGTCAAAGGTTTTATTTTCGGGACACCTGCACAAAAGTGCGTTTTTATTGCTCCGTGAAACAAGTCTGGCACAAAATGCACGCGCACACGTACGCGCTTGAAAGTGTGAATAACTCTAAATTTTTTTTAATGTGAGGGTGTGAGTTGGGGGGGGGGGAGACCGAGACCGACTAAAAGCCTTAATTAGTCCCTTTTAAGGGTTATATAAATTATATTTACAGGGCAGAGAGCACACACTTCTCTTTTCTCCAGACGCCATGCTCCTACAGCTTGCATTGCGAATAATCGCGAATCGTGAATTTTTTGTTTTCGACTATAACTTTAACGCACAATTTATGTTGAAACTCGCAAGTGCTTCCGAGGATGCCCATAAATGTTGCCACTCTGTCTTTTTAAAGTGAACTCAGCGTTATTAGAAGCACGTACGTGTCCATCTAACCACAACCACAAAATAGTTCCCTTTCGGGCGCTCTTTACCGTATTTTTTCTTCGCCTGTCGTGACTGTCGTCAGACGAAATCGGCAATGCCGCTTGCAAAAAATTCAAGGCACGCTAGTTTCCTTTGTCGGACTGTCCGCGTCGTCTGCAACGTGCTCTGCTCACAATGGTCGCTGGGATCGCACAACGGCACTCCGCTGATTTTTCTGGTGCGCGTTGTGGTGGTGTGGCATGGTACCTGAATGAAGCCCTCCTAAGCCGCTCCGTACAGGGTGGCAACATTCTTTGAAGAGGTCGATGCCAACTCTCCCTCGAAACCAATTTTCTCGGCGCGCTCCGCCATTATTTATCTCACTCCCGACGGCCGCCGTACACGTACGTGGTTAGCAGCCGTCGTACGCCTTGCCAGCCGAGTTGCGACTTTTGCAAAATGACTGGGGGCTGCTCTAATCGAGAAATGGCTGGCGATTGTTTGCACTTCCGAGAGATCGAAAAAGAGTGTTTCTATGCACGCTGGATGTCAAACGGGACAAACAGCAGCCATCGGACTTTTCGTGCGCGTGCAGTGTGAGTACAGCATGTTCTGTTTTTTTTTTTTTAAGTGGGGACAAAAAGCGGCGAGTGCTGATAGCTTTGTGTGCGCTGTGTTCTCGCCGCTTAGTTCGCGTTGAAGCTAGAGGCTCGCTGCTGCCGCCGCGCTTCCTCACTCCAGCGTTTTGACAGCGAGTATGCGCGGTCAGTGAGTGAGATGTGTTGATGCATTTGCTTGTGCGCGCGTGACACCAGGCTGGTTAATTTACTTCGTGAGGGAATGTTTACAAGTTTATATTTGTTGAGGAATGACCAGTGGCTGAATGTGGCGCGTTGTTCCACATTGGTGGCTTCCTTCTAAAAGGAATTCCGTAGAGGAGACCGCCTGACGTCACCGCGCTAGGCGCAGGGAAATAAGGAGTGAGATTAAACATGGCGACCGCCGTAGAAGAAGACGCGGTTGTCGCCACCCTGTACGGAGCGGCGGGCGAGGAAGGGATCGAGACACCCTGGACAGATGGGCATCGCCCTGATATGGTCCGCACTATCTTTTTACCGAAGACAGCAAGTGCGCATTACATGGTTATAGAAAACGGACGGACTCACTGGTGCGAATTGTCTCCAGTGCCATTATAGTCAGCTCAATCATACCGATTCTGAAGCTCCGCTTCAAACTTATGGCACGCTGGGGCACCTTTCTGTCGAGGGAGGGGAGAGTAAACTTTATTTCAAAAGCCCCGGTTCGGGTTCGCCCGTTTTGTTCAATATTTTTCTGACAAGCTGAGGCGTGCGATCAGCGCTGTCATGGCTCGTACGTAATTGGGGCAGGAGTCTACCAGTTACTCTGGTTATTCCTCAAGTGTCGTTGGCTTACAGGTAGGTGAGGATAGGTGAGGGGCTGCGGGGGCGGTGTAACTGAATACACCACTTAGCGACAAGATGAAACTCGTCATCCGTCGACTGCTGAAAGGGTTAATCTGGGGGGAAAAGATGCTGATGGAAAATACTGTACATTTGGATAAAGGGAGGATTCGTCATCCTCCCCACAGTAGCATGAAGCTACAAGGAAACCCAAATAGGTTTCTCAAAAAGAAAGTTCGCAGTAAAAAACAAATGTCCATCCTGGTCCGACGATCGAAATCAGGACCAACGCCTGTTCAAGGCGGTCGCTCTACTGTCTCAGCTAATTATATATCTAGCGCACTGCGGAGTGAGGCCGAAATCAGTGTCCGCGTGCTGTCGGTCCCGGGACATTGAACATGGCAAATCAATTCTGCGTTCTGCGGCAATCAGTTCTGCGGATGACAATTTTTTCCATCATGCGCATTGCCGCAGATCTGATTTATCATGTTCATTTGGCTTTGCTTACAGTGCGAGTCAAGACCTTATGTGTAGGAATGCAGTGTAAAAATCTTAAATCGAACAGCAATGCATTTCAGGGCACGTTCAGAATTCGTGTTTCTCGAAACTAGTGCTGGGTGCCAAATGTTTAGCAAAAGTTTATGCTTTAATTACTGGACTTCAATGCTGAAATTAAAACATGATCTTTACATAATTCTTTAGTAAGTGTGCTCAAAATTTAGCTAACTATATTGGTAATTATCGTGCTAATTCTGATGTCCACTACTGCTCTGAAGCTGGTCAACAAAAATTATAATTTTGTCTCAAAACTCAATCGGGACTGTCGTCGTAGAAACACACGGTATATTCTTTCGCCAGGGACATGGTCCCAAGGAGGTCATTTTTCAATTTAAGTTGTACGTTTCAAAACTTAAAATGGTAAAAGTTAATCCGGATACCCTACTGTGGCGCTCTCGTGGATCCAGTGTTGCTTTGGGATATTGAATCCCATGAGAAAAAAGAATACTAAGAAAGAACTACCACTTTAAATGTCCTATAACAGGCTGTCTGGAATTCGAAGTAGAAATAAGGTCGTGCCGCGATATACAACAGACGCATACTGCGTTCGCACTTCCAGGTTTCACGTCAGGGAGATTCTTCCTGGTTTACTTAAAATATGAACACTAAGGACTGTTCGAGAGTACACAACACTTTGCGTAATAATAATAAAGCGGAACCAACGTTGAAAACTTTGGCGCACTTTGGCGCATATAACACCATACGGGAGAGAGACAGAGAGAGAGAGAAAACTTTATTTGGTCCATTAAGGATTTAGCGTTCGGTCTTCGTCTTCATCGCTGCAGATGTTTGACCTTCTTAGCAGGGTTGGGCCAACAACAGCCGTTCAGGAAGAGATAACTTATGATTTTTTATATTCGTGAGAGATGTACATTTTTAAACCAGCATCGTTCTGCGTCAGGAGAGGACGGTAAAAACCCGTGAAAGATGACAACCATGGTCGCGGCTGCTGACATTATGCGACAGATGTGAGGCGAAATTGTCGCACGCGCTGCCTAAAATAAGTTTTGTGATGCCGTGCATTCAGAACGGAAAACAGTGCAAAATACATGACAAGAATGACATACAGACAAAACGTTGTTTTACGTGGTTTTTTTTTTCGTGATACTTACACAAATTATAGTCATACAGCAAACTCTCTTGAGGCTGTAAATGCATGCCCGTGAAGAACGAGGATTGCTTGTTAAACTATAAATGTCTACTCAAAAGCCAGTTTTTATGTTTCACAGACGAACTATTTGACGTATCAGGGCCAACCAAGAATTGTTTGTCGAGCCAGCCGGTCCTTCTCCGAAACGTCGGGTTTTTTAAATAAACTTAGGTTGGTGTTTTCTCAGTGTTTAATACAGCCATGCTAGGTGCAACATTGACCAGGGACGGCTTGCACGAACATTTAATAACGAAAATAATAACGAATTTAAGAATGCTTCTTAAATGTTCCATAGACAACGCCTAGTCCACAAAAGAACGCGTTCTTAAATTCGTTATTATTTTCGTTATTAAATGATCGTGCAAGCCGCCCCAGATTGGCAACTGTAGTCGGCCCGACGTTGGCACCCTGGTAGTCGGCAAGTCGGCCGACGTGGCCGCATTATAGATGATGATGATGATTATCTGACATCCACTTTGAAACGGAGCTCTGACAAATAGTCACCTTGCCTGCTTGAGTTAATCAAGTGTGCTATACATGCTTTTTATTCTACCATTTTGTTTACATCTGCTTAATCTTGTTTTCTCTTCCTCAAAACTATACGTCACCTATGCCTACACCTATGCCTGTAACGGAACCCGTCATATCAATCTCTTCCCTGCTTCGTTTACACCAACACTCTAAACGTCTCTTGCTTATCTCGACTGCTGACTGGTTGATGCTTTCATCTACTTTAAATCCAAGCGCTCGTAGAAAATGTAGGTTACCTATGGGTCTCACTCGAATAAAACCTTCGCATTCCATTAGGATTTGCTGAATTAATGATCTCCGGAATTTTGATCCAGCACACACCTGCTTCGCCTTGTTGCGAATATTTGTTCCGGTGTGTTTTTGTCCTTAGGCAACCAGCTCGAGCCTCGAATGGCCTCAAATAGCTCAAATAAAGCCTCTTAATCGACGCGCCCTTTTTTGGGCATATGCAAATTTCCATGCTATAGCCTGTGTTGGGGTTCACTTTGTGCAGTCATGAATGTAACTGATGCCAAACGCCTGAGACACGACGTGCCTAATCGTCACGCTCATCAACATGAAAATACTTGTCCGTCGGGTTTGTGCGACGGTATTATGCACTAGTGCAAACACTACTCTCCTTTGTCCTACGTTCAACCCCTCTACGCCAGGGAGTGGGTTCTCTCCGTATTCATCTGTGTGAGCTGACCAGTGTGCTGACAAGGCCCTCTACCAGGGAGGATGAGGTTGCCCGGATGGTGTAGGGTGTAAGAAGGCCATTGAGACGCCACGAAGACATATCTTCTCTGCCCACGCGTGTAGGAGCACGCACGCCGAACGTTTCTGTATCTTTTTGTCTTGGAGCGCATCGCTCACCCGTAATGATGTATTAAAAGTCTGTTATTGTTTTTACATCACCTCGTCTTCCCTGCCAAACCCTGTCCGATAGTCAACCTGGTCTGAGCCCTAAGCAGACGCTGTTGAAGCTCGCCGAAACCTTATCCCCATAACAAATGCTGGCAGCCTTAACACCTGGTACAACAAATCCTTAGTTGGCTACAATACACACGGCGCAGGTTGAGTCAGATAATTTTTTTTCATTGAAAAGTGGTTGTTTGTGTGCTGTAGGAACTAAGGTAAGAGGCGAGTCCTGATGGCGACATCGTAACTGTCTATAGTTTTCTGGCCGACGCCTGAACCGCGGCCAGCAGTGAGTGATGGAAGAGAATGTGTGAAGAGAGAGAAGAGAGAGAGATGGAAAGGAGATAACCACATGGGGGAAATAGAATAAATCTATTTACGAAATCGCGATACGTAAACATTAACCTAATTAGTGTGTATGTCACGGAGTATTTTGAAGCTGGTCGCGTGCCACCAGATCGGATCATACATCGTCCTTCAACCAAATACCTCATGATTTGCTATCATTACTCCGAAAACAAGATAATGAGATCCTTTGCTCATGTTGCTCTGGTAATTAATATTAGAGTACGCGTTAAAGCGGAGTGGCCGACCGACTATATTCGCCCGCAAGAGTAAATCGACGAGTGAACGATACATCTCTTAGAATCTCTTGCTCTCAGCATTCTGGCCTTTGACGCAACTGAAACCGGTGTCTTCTGGACATGTAACTGGCTTTAACCTTGGAATCATGAAATTGTTTCAGTAGATAAATTTTTAAAAATCAAAACACGCAAAGACTAATCTGTGACTCAAACGCCGCTCGTCGGCCGGAGTCGGCATTGAAGTTGAGTGAGTGAAATTCAGCAGGTTCAAATGGATTCAATGGGGATTCATAGCACGGTCATTCTTACAATGTTTCATTAGGGGGCCAACCCCAGAAGTATGCGTGAGTCGCAAATTTAGCTAGTACATGACACATCTAGAAATTCAACTGCTTTTCTGCTACTTTTGCGATTGTTAACTTGTGACCTGGTCCAGCTTCAAGTAAGGTTGTTCGATGAAGACTTTTTCATGCTCTTCAAATCTTTTATAGTGACACAAGATGATTTCAAATTACGCGCGCCAGCCGCCTCCTGCGTTCGTCGAATTGTTTACTGCTACCTGCGAAAGATAGCGGCAGTAAAGCGGGCAACACGGGCTCCCAAGGCACGCGTAATCGGAGCAACGTGTCAGCGCGGGACACGAGGAGAGACGAAGAGCGGGACTCTTGCGGGACTCTTGCGAAAGGATTGTGGACGTTGTAGTGAGGTTCTCATTTAGCTGTTTGTCGGGCACAAGTTCGCCCAACGTAAAGTGACTAAAGTACCGTCACTCAACTGTGCGTTACAATTCTGGTGGAGGTGCGGGGTATGATTTCAAGCCCTTCTCGAGTCAGTGAAAGGAGCCCGGACTCACGGCGACTTCCACCCATCGAATTGACTCCTGTTCACCAACGCAGCAGTCATCGCCTACGTGGTGAGCCCCGCGAGTTTTTCCCTTTGCCGGATTCTATCGGAGCGTCAGCATCTGCTAACGGAAACGCTACCGAGATGACAACTCAAATCACGCCAGCTCACATCGTCGTAAACTCGCCAATGACGCCAGAGCCTGTGCCCATCGACACATTTAAAGACACAGAGGACTGGCTGGAACGCTTTGAGCGCATCGCTGAGTTCAACTGATGGAACAGAGAGCGCAAACTATGAACCGTTTACTTAATTCACATTAGAGGACAGCGCACGAACGTGGTTTGAAAACCACGAAGCGACATTTGTGTCGTGGGAAGCTTTCCGACGGGAGTTGCTGGCGATTTACGCGAGTACCGACCGCAGGGAGAGAACCGAAGCTGCCCTGCAAGCAAGAAACCAGTGGAACAATGAAAGCGCGGCCATGTATGTAGAAGACACGTCCCGTTTATTCCGCCCGCCGAGCTGATCCGAACATGATCGAGGACAAGAAACTACGCCATCTAATGAGGGGCGTAAAACAGGAACTGCTCGCAGGGTTGGTTCGGAGCCCGCCACGCACCGCCGCTGAGTTTCGTTCTGAGGCGGCAACAATGGAAATCACGTTGCAACAGCGATCAAGGATGTACAACCGTGAAACGAACATCACCTTTGTAGATGCAGTTCCAGCCGTCTTCGGAAACAGCATGGAGGTGATAGAGAGCTCGTGCGATCTGTAGTGCGAGAAGAGTTTCAGAGGCTACGGCTTGACCAGAACGCTCGAACGCCCTCTTCGCTGGCAGACGTGGTTCGCGAAGAGGTCATACAGGCGGTCCGGGAACCACAGCTCAGTGCGCAGCCCCAAGCGCCGCTACTGCGCCAGCCGAGCATCCCATATACCGATGTGCTGCGGCAAACTCCAGAACGTGCTAACCTCGCAGCCACTTCCTCTATGAATAGCTCGATGCCTCGAAATACGCTGCCGCCACCCGAGAGAAGATTCAGGAAGGCTGGTGTATGGCGCACTCCCGACCGAATACCTCTCTGCTACCACTGTGGTGAGGATGGCCACCTGCACAGAATATGCCACTATCGCCAGGCAGGGCTTCGTGGTTTTCCCGTGAACGCACGTTGCCCTCGAAATGGTGAGCGTCCATTGGAAATCGAAGACTACCTGTCTACTCGTCAAAGCTCCCCGTACGGCGACCAGCAACACCAACCTCGGTCAACAGCGCTGTTGAGGCATCGGTCACCGAGCCCCCGCCCGTCATCAAGCTCCCCAAGACGCCGTTCACAGAGCCCGCGTCGGGAAAACTAGTCAGCGACCTCAGGAAGTAAGGTCGCTGCCGACGCGAAAAGAGAAGAACCTCCATTGATGATTCCGAACGACGACGAGGAACTCAGAAACCAGTACCGTAAGAGCGACGTTGCTTCCGATTTACGTGTGTTTGTTGACGGTTACGAGGTGAACGCGTTAGTGGATACATGTGCAGATTACTAGGTAATAAGTAGTAAGCATGCCAGGAAACTGAAGAAAATGCTGACTCCTTGGAAAGGGCCACAAGTTCGCACCGCAGGAGGACACCTCATCGACCCGACGGGCAAGTGCACGGCTTGAATAGGAATAGGAGGCTTCACGTACGTCGCTAGCTTTATCGTGCTTTCCGAGTGCTCAAGAGACTTCGTTATTGGCATGGACTGCTTGCGGGATAATGGCGCTGTAATCAACTTGCGGGAATCATGTGTTTCCTTTTCAACAAAGCACGCTGTCGCCGCATTCAACACTGAAGAAAAATTCGATGCCTTTTACATTGTGGATGAAGACGTGATGCTTCCTCCGAGATCCCGCGTAGCCGTCGCAGCAAGAAGCGACGCTTTCAGTGACTACGAAGGAATTGCAGACAACAACACCACTCTCCTACTGGAAAAAGGGATCTGCATGGCAAGAGGCCTTGTTCAGCTGCGTGGCGGATGTACCAACGTTTTCTTCACTAATTTTGGAAATGAGGTGCAACATGTCGCGAAAGGAACCGTCATTGCCAGCCTCAATAACTTCATCCAAGTTACAGACCTGCGCGTTCCAGAGATATCAACATCGCAATTCCAAGATGTGGATTCTGTCCTTGCAGCCATCGACATCGAACCAGGTCTATCGCCCAGACAGAAGGAGCAAACAGAGACCCTCGTAAGAGAATTCGCCGAATGTTTTTGAATGTCATCCAAAGTCCGGCGTACATCTATTGTCAAAAATCGGATAATTGTCGACGAATCAGTGAGGCCTATTTGCCAGCATCCCTACCGAGTGTCACCATAGGAGAGAGAAGCCATCGGAAGTCAAGTTAAGGAAAGGCTTGAAGACGATGTAATTCAGCCGTCGGCAAGTCCGTGGGCGTCGCCTGTGGTACTCGTAAAGAAAATGGACCAGACCTTGCGCTTCCGCATTGATTACTGAAAGCTGAACGCCGTCACAAAGCAGGATGTGTACCCACTTCCAAGAATCGATGACACTCTAGATAGACTACGACATGCCAATTCTTTTCCTCCCTGGACCTCAAAAGCGGCTACTGGCAAATAGAAATGGACGAACGAGATCGTGAAAAGACGGCGTTTGTGATGTCAGACGGACTACACGAGTTCAAAGTGCTGCCATTCGGCCTTTGTTCCACACCTGCTACATTTCAGCGGTTGATGGACACTGTGTTCACCGGTCTGAAATGGTAAACCTGTCTCGTTTATCTCGACGATGTCGTGGTTTTTTCTACCACCTTCGAGCAGCATGTAGAACGACTGCGGACTGCGATGAAAGCTATTGGATCAGCAGGTCTGACGATAAAACCGCAGAAATGTCATTTCGGCTTCTGCGAGCTTCTTTTCCTTGGCCATGTCGTCAGTTCAGAAGGCGTTCGCTCGGACCCTGAGAAGACTGCGGCAGTGGAAAATTTTCCAAAACCAACCGACAAAAAGGCTGTTAGGCGACTCTTAGGACTTTGCGCCTACTATAGACGCTTCGTCAAAAATTTTTCGAGGATCGCCGAACCACTAACGCGGCTAACAAAGGAAGACACGCCTTTCGTCTAGTAGAATGAGCAGGAGAATGCTTTCAATGAGCTCCGAAAGCGTCTTCAGAACCATCCAGTTCTTGCTCATTTTAATGAGCAAGCCGAAACTGATATTCACACAGACGCAAGCAATTTAGAGCTCGGTGCCATCCTCATTCAGTGGCAAAATGGAGAAGAACGAGTCATTGCGTATGCTTGTCGAACACTTTCGAAGGCTGAGGTGAACTAATCAGCGACAGAAAAAGAATGCCTCACGGTGATATGCGCCATCAGCAAGTTTAGGCCATACAAGTTTAGACCATGCATTTCGAGCTATCAGCGATTCGTTGTGCTGGCTCGCGAATCTCAAAGACCCATTTGGATGGCTTGCAAGATGGAGTCTACGGCTGCAGGAATACGATATAACGGTCGTATACAAGTCCGGTCACAAGCACAGTGATACTGATTGCTTGTCACGTGCACCGATTGAATACACGGAATCTACACTTACGGAAAATGGACAGTGTTGCCCATTCCTAGGAGTTGTGACAACATCGCAAATGGCTCAGCATCAGCGATCTGGCGCGGAGTTACGCCTGCTCATTGATTACCTAGAAGGACACCCTGTCGACATTCCACGAGCTTTTGTCCGCAGCTTGTCGTCGTTCGTCCTGAGAAATAATGTCCTGTACAAAAGAAATTTTGAACATAGTGCGGAGACATTTCTGCTCGTTGTACCTTCAAAGTTACGACTCGAGATATTGGAAGCCTGCCACGACGACCCATCAGCAGGACATTTGGGCGTGATCAGAACATTCGCACGCATTCGCATGAAGTATTAGTGGCCAAAGTTATTGAATTCTGCGCAACACTACGTAAGAACCTGCCGGGACTGCCAAAGATGTAAAATACCACCATTCAAACCAGCAGTTCTCCTAAAACCAATACAGCCACCGGAAATTCCATTCGCACAAGTGGGAATGGACTTACTTGGCCCCTTTCCCACATCGTCATCAGGAAAGCGTTGGATTGTAGTTGCAACTGACTACCTAACTCGATATGCCGAGACAGGATCTCTTGTCAAGGGAACGGATTTTTTTGTAACTAACATAGTACTACGGTATGGTGCTCCTAAAGTTCTCATCATGGACCGAGGAACCATATTTACTGCCAATTTTACACAGTGCATAATGAAATTGACGCACACCAGTCACCGAAAAACCACCCCATATCATCCGCAGGCAAATGGTCTGTCTGAACGACTCAACAGAACGCTGACTGACATGTCAATATACGTAGACATGGAGCACCGAACATGGGACAGGGTACTACCGTACGCAACGTTCGCGTACAATACCACTGTGCAAGAGACGACTCAAATTACACCTTTCCAACTCGTTTTTGGCTGGACCGTCACCACAACTTTAGATGCAATGGTACCTGAAGATGAGACCTCCGAAAATGACCATGACGTCAGCGACTTCACACAAAGAGCTGAAGAAGCACAGCAGCTGCCGCGACACTGCATTCAGTAGCAACAGCAAACCGACGCGGACCGATACAACTTGCGACGAAGACATGTCCAGTATGCACCTGGACACAGAGTATGGGTGTGCACTCCCGTACGGATGCGCGGCCTATCCGAGAAACTTCGTCGTTATTTTGGCCCGTATAGGATCATCAGCAGCAGCAGCAGCATCATCATCATCAGCCTACTCATGTCCACTGCAGGACGAAGGCCTCTCCCTGCGATCTCCAATTACCCTTGTCCTGCGCCAACCGATTCCAACTAGCACCCGCAAATTTCCTAATTTCGTCGCACCATCTAGTCTTCTGCCGTCCTCTACTGCGCTTTCCTTCTCTTGGTACCCATTCTGTCACCCTAATGGTCCAACGGTTATCTAGTCTGCGCATTACATGACCTTCCCAGCGCCATTTTTTTCTCTTTATGTCTATTAGGATATCGTCTATACCCGTTTGCTCTCTGATCCAAACCGCTCTCTTTCTGTCTCTTAAAGTTATACCTAGCATTCTTCGTTCCATTGCTCTTTGCGCGGTCGTTGACTTGTTCTCAAGCTTCTTTGTCAGACTCCAAGTCTCTGCGCCGCATGTCAGCACCGGTAAAATGCACAGATTGTATACTTTCCTTTTCAATGATAACGGTAAGCTCCTAGTCAGGAGCTCATGATGTTTGCCGTATGCGATCCAACCCATTTTTATTCTTCTGTGAATTTCCTTCTCATGGTCAGGGTTCCCTGTGATTAGTTGACCTGGGTAAACGTACTCCTCCACAGACTCTAGAGGCTGACTGGCGATTTTGAACTCTTGTTCCCTTTCCACGTTATTTATCATTATCTTTGTCTTCTGCATATTAATATTCAGCCCCATTCTTACACTCTCCCTGTTAAGGTCCTCAATCATTTGTTCTAACTCGTCTGCATTGTTGCTGAATAGAACAATGTCATCGGCAAACCGAAGGTTGTTGAGGTATTCGCCACCGATCTTTACTCCTAAGCCTTCCCAGTTTAATAGCTTGCATACTTCTAAGCACGCAGTGAATAGCATTGGAGAGATTATGTCTCCTTGTCTGACCCCTTTCTTTATAGGTATCTTCCTAGTTATCTTGTGTAGAATTAAGGTGGCTGTGGAATCTCTGTAGATATTTTCCGCGGTATTTCCGTAAGCGGTCTGTACTCCTTGATTATGCAATGCCTCTATAACTGCTGGTATCTCTACTGAATCAAATGCTTTTTCGTAATCTATGAAATCCATATGAAGAGGCTTATTGTACTCTGCGAATTTTTCGATAACCTGGTTAATGACATGGATGTGATCCATTGTAGAGTAACCTTTCCTGAAGCCAGCCTGCTCCCTTGGTTGACTAAAGTCCAGTGTTGTCCTTATTCTATTGGAGATTATTTTGGTAAATAGTTTATATAATACTGGGAGTAAGCTAATGGGCCTATAATTTTTTAGTTCATTAACGTCGCCCTTTTTATGGATTAGTATAATGTTTGCATTCTTCCAGTTTCCTGGGACCCTTGCAGTCGATAGGCACTTCGTACAGAGAGCCGCCAGTTTTCCTAGCATTATGTCTCCTACATCTTTGATTAAATCGACTGTTATTCCATCCTCTCCAGCCGCTTTCCACCGTTTCATGCCTTGCAAGGCCTTTCTGACCTCATCTCTAGTTATAAGAGGAGTTTCTGTATACTGTTCATTATTGTTTCGAATAAAGTGCTCCTGAGTCCTCTGGGTACTGTAAAGGTTAGTATAGAATTCTTCCGCTGCTTTTATTATACCTTCTAGATTGCGGATGGTGTTACCCTGCTTATCTTTCAGTGCATACATCTTGGTTTGTCCTATGCCAAGTTTCATTCTCACTGATTTCAGGCTGCGTCCATTTTTACAGCTTCTTCAGTCTTTCTCACGTTATAATTTCTAATATCACTTATTTTCGCTTTGTTGATCAGTTTTGACAGTTCGGCGAATTCTATCTTATCTCTTTAGTTGGCAACTTTCATTCTTTGTCGCTTCTTTATTAGGTCCTTTGTTACTTGGCAGAGCTTGCCTACTGGTTGCCTTGGTGCCTTGCCTCCAACTTCAATTGCTGCCTCTGAAGCCAGCCTCGTTACGGTTTATGTTCTAAGGCTGCATATTTGTTTGCAAGTACCAGCCTAAATTTGTCTGCTTTTGCCCTTACTGCCTTTAAGTTGACCTGTTTCTTCTTCACCAATTTTACTTTTTCTTTGTTCAAATTGAGGTGAATCCTGGCCCTCACTAACTTATGATCACTACACTTTACCCTACCTATTACTTCTACATCCTGCACTATGCTGAGATCGGCAGAAAGTATGAAATCAATTTCATTTCTTGTTTCACCATTGGGGTTTTTCCAGGTCCATTTTCTGTTGCTACGTTTCCTGAAAAAAGTGTTCATTATTCTCAGCTTATTCATTTCTGTGAATTCTACCAGCATCTTACATCTAGCGTTTCTAGAATCGACACCGTAGTTGCCAATTGCCTGTTCACTCGCCTGCTTTTTCCCCACTTTTGCATTGAAGTCCCCCATTACTACTGTATACCGCGTTTGCACTTTTCTCATCGCTAATTCAACATCTTAATAAAACTGATCTACTTCCTCATCGTCGTGACTGGACGTTGGAGCGTAGGTTTGTACTACCCTTAATCTATACCTTTTATTGAGTTTGATTACGACTACTGCTACCCTCTCGTTGATGCTGTAGAATTCGCCAATGTTGCCCGCTATGTCTTTATGGATTAGGAATCCTACCCTGCATTGCTTCTTATCCGGGAGACCTCTATCGCAGATGACATGGCCGTTATATTCAGCAATGTGTAAGCCTCACCAGTTCTAATATCATTAAGGCCGATAATATCCCAAGCAATTTCTGACTTTTCTTCGAAGAGTCCTGTTAAGCTAGCCTCCCTCGAGAGCGTTCGGGTGTTAAACGTTGCAAGGGTCAGTTTCCATTGGTGGCCTGTCCGGACCCAGGTATTCTTAGCACCCTCTGCTGCGTTGCAAGTCTGACCGCCGCCTTGGTCAGGTGCTCCGCAGCTGCTGGGGACTGAGGGCCATTGGTTCATTGAGGATATCATTTCATTAGGAAGGTTGTGGCCGTATACTGCACCAGGGAGGCCAATTCCTGTTCTGGTGAGGGAGTGTCTGTTCAAGCTTAGTGGGCCTTCCTAATTTGGTTGTACCTGGATTAGTATAGCCCCACTGGCTCTTTTCAGCTTTCGCCGGTGTCAGGCGCCACTCCAAGCCTGCAGATGTAGTGCTCTGGAGGGTGTCATACGCAGATATACCATCGTTAAAAAAAAGAGGGAGGGGGGGATTTGAACTTCCGACTACCGCATCCGAGCATAAGACATAGCTCAGTAAGATAATCCCGCAGGCGGCTAGGCTACGTTGTCGCCGATAAGTACGGCCCAGAGGGCCCTACATGCGTAAGAGATCCGCTAATTTGTCCGCCCTTTGCGGGTTTTTGCTGATCGGCATAGGTTGCACAACATAGTGTCAATTCTCGGTTGCCCTAGCCTGTTTCCCGCATCTTACGCATGCACGCGGTCTTGAGCGCGCCTAGTGTTTGGATCGGACCGCTGGTACGATCAGTTGGGAACTCGGCGCTGACGCCCGTGGTTGTACCTGGGTCGCAAGCCCCAAGGGTAGCGTTGGCCTGGCGGCCTGGGGTACAACTGGAAGCATCCGAAGGTCCCGGCAAAGCATGAGTCGACTGGTAACAACGAAACAACTTGTTTATTTTAACATCGCAAAGAGTTGGCGGTCAGGTTTGACCGAAGTAGAGAGACGGGAGAGCACTTCACTCAACAGAAGAAATCGGAGCCCTCCTTTTGGCGTCCGGGGGCAGCTGTTTTTATACTCTCGCAGTTGAGGGCAAGAAGGAACCCCTCAAAAGACGAGCACGTGAATGTACAATGGGCTAATGGTGACGCACACTGTCGTAGCGCTGCGCACGATCTCGTAGCACCCTGTCGTGGCGCTGCGCACGATCTCGTAGCACCCGGTCGTGGCGCTGCGCACGATCTCGTAGCACCTGGTCGTGGCGCTGCGCACGATCTCGTAGCACCTGGTCGTGGCGCTGCGCACGATCTCGTAGCACCCTGTCGTGGCGCTGCCGGTCGGACACAATGACTGGAACGAGATCCCTGCTTTGGCATCGCCTGTTTCGGGCCCAATAACTGGAATGAGATCCCTGCTTTGGCATCGCCTGTTTCGGGCACAATGACTGGAACGAGATCCCTGCTTTGGCATCGCCTGTTTCGGGCCCAATAACTGGAATGAGATCCCTGCTTTGGCATCGCCTGTTTCGGGCACAATGACTGGAATGCGAGGAGGATCCCTAGGCGGTCGCATCGCCGCAGACGCGCCTGGAAACACCTGGCGATGAGTGTTGCGGCGACGACGATCGGGCCAAAATGTCTGCCGCCCCGCCGCAGACGCGCCGGCAAAACCACGTGTCGCAGGCGAAACGCAACAGACCGCCCCGCCGGGGGAAGGAGATCCCGATGGACAGGGGACTGCATCCGCTGTCCGGAGGGATGTCGCTCGATGATGCTCATAACCGAAGTCGGGCGTCCCTTGACGTTTCTTGAGCGCAGCGCACAGAGAAGGCCTCGTTCTCTCGTTCAGGTTCGCACGGGACACTGCAAAGTGACTTCGGGAGAGTTCACATTTTTGTTCTCGTTCCCGGCAAGCGTTAGAACTACGCTGAAAACTCAACCGCTCAGTCAGCAAGCACGGCACAACCCTCACTAAGCCCTGCCAGGCTCTTTCCCCTTTTTATACCACTGCCTAGTTCCTTACAGTAGTCTAGCATCACTCAGAACGCGTCCACAAATTGAAAAATTGCACTAGAAAGCATATCATCACTTTGAAACACTAAACAAAAGCAATATGTTAAAAAAAATCCTGCCTCAGGAAGAAAAACATCAGTAACAAACAATTTTGAGGCTGATTCCTACGTTAGGGGCTTCGACTTAAGCCATCGGCGTTACCGTTGAGACTCCCCTTTTTGTAACGCACCTCAAAGGAATATTGTTGTAAAGCGAGGCTCCAGCGCAGGAGGCGGCCATTTTTGGGAGAGATGGTCTGCAGCCATTGGAGAGGGCAGTGATCCGTCTCAATGATAAACCTCGAGCCGGCTAGATAGCATGACAATTTCTGAACGGCCCACACGAGACATGCACACTCTTTCTCGGTGGCGCTATACGCCTGCTCACGACTGGTCAGCTTACGACTAGCATACAGGACGGGGTGTTCTACTTCTCCATTTTCCCGTTGGCACAGTACAACGCCCATGCCTCGCTCACTAGCATCGCACTGAACAATGAACCCTTTTGTATAGTCTGGCGATCGTAGCACAGGCTGGCTTGTTAGGGCACTCTTTAGGGCGCTAAAAGCTCTTTCCTTGGTCTCGTCCCAGACGACTGTTTGAGGCTCTGTCTTTCTTAGAGCATCCGTCAGGGGAGCCGCGATATCAGAGTACCTAGGGATGTACCTCTGATAGTAGCCGGCGACACCCAAGAACGACCGAACATCGGTCTTGGTGCGCGGTTGCGGAAAGTCTCGCACAGCGGCCACTTTTATTTCAGAGGGGCGGCGACGACCCTGACCAATCACGTGACCGAGGTAGACAACCTCGGCCTGTGCTATCTGGCACTTAGGAGCCTTGACTGTCAAGCCCGCTTCGCGCAGGCGGGTTAGCACTGCCCGCAAGTGTGCCATATGCTCAGACCAGGATGCGGAGAATATCGCTACGTCGTCTAGATACGGTAAAGCGAATTCTTGCTGTCCCCGCAACACTTTATCCATGAGACTTGAAAAACAGTATGGCGCGTTCTTCAAACCAAAACTCAACACTTTAGGACGGAATGTTCCCATTGGTGAAATGAACGCCGCATACCTACTAGCCTCTTCTGTAAGTGGAACCTGCCAATAACCCCTGACAAGATCTAGGGTGGAAATAAACTGAGCGCTACTAACTTTCTCAAGGCGCTCCTCGATGTTAGGGATCGGATAAATTTGATCCTTAGTGATGGAATTAAGCCTGCGGTAGTCGACGCAAGGACGAGGTTCCTTGCCCGGTACCTCAACTAAAATCAAAGGGGAGGTATAATCACTCTCACCTGCCTCAATAACACCGAGCTGTAGCATTTTCTTTACCTCAGCCTCCATAATATCGCTCTGGCGGGGTGACACCCGATACGCCTTGGATCGTACTGGCTCTGGGGAGGTAAGTTCTATATCATGAGTAAGTACCGAAGTCCTACCAGGCCTCTCAGAGAACAGACCTTGAAACTCTTGTAATAGCTGGTGTAGTTCGGTTTTCTGCTCAGGCGACAGCGGTGCTTTACTGATAAGGTCACTAATGACTTGACCGGTGTCTTCCCTGTTCGTCACTGAGCCTAGTCCTGGAAGCTCGACCGGAAGCTCTTCAGGAACGTTTACCATCATGCACACCACTGCTTCCCTTTGTCTATAAGGTTTGAGCAGATTACAGTGGTAAACTTGCTGTGCTTTCCGCTTTCCTGGCAGACTTACCACGTAGTTAACGTCCGACAGTTTCTGAACAATTCGTGCTGGGCCCTCCCACTGCACGTCTAGTTTGTTGTTTAGCGATGTGCGCAATATCATGACCTCATCGCCAACCTCAAAACGACGGGCCCTGGCTGTCCGATCATAATAAACCTTGGCCCTCTGCTGGGCCTTTGCCATTGCTTCACCTGACAACTCCTGTGCCCTTCTTAAGCGTTCGAGGAGCTTAAGTACGTACTCCACCACGACTGGGTCGTCGCCCCTACCTTCCCACGATTCTCGAAGCATGCGAAGCGGAGATCGAAGCGAGCGACCGTACACCAGTTCAGCTGGCGAAAACCCCGTAGCCGCATGCGGCGCGGTCCTTAAAGCAAACATCACCCCAGGCAGACACAGCTCCCAGTCAGTTCGATGTTCAAAACACAACGCTCTCAACACGCGCTTCATGACGGAGTGGAGCTTCTCAACGGAATTCGACTGTGGGTGGTACACTGAGCTGTGTAACAGCTTTACCCCACACCTTTCGAGAAAAGTTGTCGTCAAAGCGCTAGTAAACACTGTGCCCTGATCTGATTGGATTTCCGCAGGAAAACCAACTCGCGCAAATATGGACAGTAGTGCATTAACTATCTCAACTGAGCTGAGTTCTTTAAGCGGCACTGCTTCAGGGAACTTTGTCGCTGGGCAGATCACAGTCAAAATGTGTCTGTACCCCGTGGCTGTTACCGGCAGAGGTCCCACAGTATCAATAACGAGCCGTCTAAAAGGCTCCGTAATGATAGGTACCAATTTCAACGGCGCCCTCGATTTGTCCCCTGGTTTGCCCACCCGCTGACAAGTGTCACATGTCCTCACGAAATGGTCTGCGTCCCGAAAACACCCTGGCCAATAGTACTCTTGCAAGAGACGGTCCTTAGTTTTCTTAACTCCTAGGTGTCCGGACCACGAACCCCCGTGTGACAAGCGCAACAGATCCTGACGATAGCATTGAGGCACGACCAGCTGATCGAACTCCACTCCTCTGCGGTCTAGATACTTCCGGTACAGGACTCCACCTCTTTCCACAAAACGCGCAGTTTTCCTGGCGATACCTTCTTTGACATTGCAGCGCACGTTTTCCAGGCTGCCATCCTTTTTTTGCTCGGCTATCAAAGCCGTCCGGCTGACTTTTAGCAACCTATCAAGTCCGTCTGACGTAGGCGCGATGAGCAAATCAGTAGATAGCTCTTCTAACTTTCCCGAATCGGGATTTTCCTCTCCAGTATCTGGCGCCTTCAACGCTACAGACTCAATTTTATTCAGTTCGGGCGTGCTCTGAATATCAGCTTGCTGCGCCTCTGACCCTTTTTCGTTGTTTGATAATGTCGGCCCCGCAACTACCGCCTTTGCAGCGAGCTCCCGAACCTTCGATCTGGTTAAGGCCTGAACACTAGCTTCACCAAACAAAAGCCCCTTCTCGCGCAGGAGGTGATCGGACCTGTTTGAAAATAGGTACGGGTACTGGGGTGGCAGCATAGATGACACTGCGGCCTCCGTCTCAAGCGCTCCGAAAGGTCCTTCAATAAGCACTTTTGCTACCGGCAGACACACGCTATGAGCTTCCACGGCTTGCTTGATCCATGCGCACTCGCCCGTGAACATATGGGGTTCTACGTAAGATGGGTGAACTACATCCATCGTAGCTGCGGAATCGCGAAGCACTCGGCACTCTTTCCCGTTCACGAGGAGGTCTCGCATGTAAGGCTCGAGAAGCTTCATGTTCTCGTCAGTGCTGCCTATTGAAAAAAACACAACTTTTGGTGTTGTTTCCGGACACTGCGCCGAAAAGTGACCCGGCTTCTGGCACGTATAACACAAGCGCGCTCGCCTCATCTCGAACCGCTTTCTGCGTTTGGCTGCCGCCGTCTCTTTACGTTTGGTCGGACTGCTTTCGCTCGCATCCGCACTACGCGTGTCCCCCTTTAATCTCATGGGTGTGAACTTCGGCCTCTCAAACTTCGAGCCAAATTCACCCTTTTGACCGTCCTTAGCTCCGCGAGCCCGACGCGTCACAAACTCTTCGGCTAGCTCAGCGGCTTTAGCCACCGTACAAACGTCTGGCCTATCCAAGACCCAGTATCGCACGTTCTCCGGTAACCGACTATAAAACTGTTCTAGCCCGAAACACTGCAGAACTTTATCGTGGTCACCAAACGCTTTCTCTTCTTTGAGCCACTCCTGCATGTTCGACATAAGCCTATACGCAAACTCTGTATATGACTCACTTTTGCCTTTCTCATTTTCCCGAAACTTCCGACGGAACGCCTCCGCAGACAGCCGGTACTTTTTTAGCAGACTCGATTTTACTTTGTCGAAATCCTCTGCCTCCTCTCTATCCAAGCGAGCGACTACGTCGGCCGCCTCGCCGGGTAACAAAGTGAGCAAGCGCTGTGGCCACGTTTCCCGAGAGAACCCCTGCTTCTCGCACGTTCGCTCAAAGTTAACCAGGAACAAACCAATGTCCTCTCCAAGCTTAAACGGCCGCATCAGGTCAGTCATTTTGAACAATACGCGTTCTCCTGCACCGTGTGCCTGACTTCCATTACGAGCGCGTTCCATTTCTACCTCAAGACGCTTCATTTCCAAAGCGTGTTGACGGTCACGCTCTTGTTGCTCTCGCTCTTTCTGTTCTTTACGTTCACGCTCTTCTTTTTCTTTTGCAGTCTCCCTCTCTTCAATAGTCTCAAGGCATTCCGACAGCTCGTCATCCTCAGCCTCTAACTCAAGAATAGCCTTTAGCAGTTCTGGTTTTCTGAGTTTGTCCGAGACATCCAGACCCAACTCTCTTGCAAGCTCCAACAATTTCGGTTTGCGCAACGACTTCAAATCCATGGCTGCTCTGAATGCTGCTTTCTCTACTGCTTACTATTGTCTTGCCGCAAACTAACCCGGCAGCAACGACAACCACAATTACCAGCTCTGTTTCTGACACTAACAAAAAGCCTGGCAAAGCTCAGAAGAAGAAAGTCCCGCACTCACCAAACCTCGCAGGCAGGAATTCCGCGCAGTCGTTCCGCTGCAGGCAACCAGTCGTCACACAGGGCTCGTTGCACTGCTCCCGGATCGTCGTTGAGCTGCTCAGCATACCGTCAACTGCATCTCTTCGCTGCTGGCCTCCGTTGTCGCGATCTCACCGCTGGCAGACAGTTGTTTGAAGTCGTAGGCGATCTCACCGCTGCCAACCAGATGTTTGGATCCGGACTGCTGGTGAGATCGGTTGTTGGGAACTCGGCGCTGACGCCCGTGGTTGTACCTGGGTCGCAAGCCCCAAGGGTAGCGTTGGCCTGGCGGCCTGGGGTACAACTGGAAGCATCCGAAGGTCCCGGCAAAGCATGAGTCGACTGGTAACAACGAAACAACTTGTTTATTTTAACATCGCAAAGAGTTGGCGGTCAGGTTTGACCGAAGTAGAGAGACGGGAGAGCACTTCACTCAACAGAAGAAATCGGAGCCCTCCTTTTGGCGTCCGGGGGCAGCTGTTTTTATACTCTCGCAGTTGAGGGCAAGAAGGAACCCCTCAAAAGACGAGCACGTGAATGTACAATGGGCTAATGGTGACGCACACTGTCGTAGCGCTGCGCACGATCTCGTAGCACCCTGTCGTGGCGCTGCGCACGATCTCGTAGCACCCGGTCGTGGCGCTGCGCACGATCTCGTAGCACCTGGTCGTGGCGCTGCGCACGATCTCGTAGCACCTGGTCGTGGCGCTGCGCACGATCTCGTAGCACCCTGTCGTGGCGCTGCCGGTCGGACACAATGACTGGAACGAGATCCCTGCTTTGGCATCGCCTGTTTCGGGCCCAATAACTGGAATGAGATCCCTGCTTTGGCATCGCCTGTTTCGGGCACAATGACTGGAACGAGATCCCTGCTTTGGCATCGCCTGTTTCGGGCCCAATAACTGGAATGAGATCCCTGCTTTGGCATCGCCTGTTTCGGGCACAATGACTGGAATGCGAGGAGGATCCCTAGGCGGTCGCATCGCCGCAGACGCGCCTGGAAACACCTGGCGATGAGTGTTGCGGCGACGACGATCGGGCCAAAATGTCTGCCGCCCCGCCGCAGACGCGCCGGCAAAACCACGTGTCGCAGGCGAAACGCAACACTAGGTACACAATATATTTTTGGTGAACTTGAACAGCGCTAAACACTTGTGCGTAGAAATAAAAAAGGGAAAAGTTTTTCAGTGCTTACCGAGAGGCCCCGAGTGTCGTATGATCCGCTCGTCGCGTCTGCTTGTCTCTTGTCGTCCCAAAACTCGCGTTCCCGGGTGGCTATTCAGAATGTTCAGTCGCACCGCCTTCTCACTACCGTGCTGAGATTCGCACAAAGCAGGCGACCTTGACGGCTCTCAGTGGTGTATTCGACCTTTCTACAGCTTTGGACAGTGATTATACTAGAGCTATCGAGAAGGAGGGAATGGGGGGTGGCGGGGGGAGGTAACTGACTTCTTAGTTTTTCGGGGGACGCAGCGAGCCTAAGCACTAGGGAGACGGGAGTTGTATGCCTCATTTAACCTACAGTGGTACCTTCTTCGATCAGTCAGACATGGTTTGAACAATTCGCGCTTGTAAGAAATTGGCGGCTCTGCTACCACCGCAGTCGCAATACAATTATCCCGAATAAAAATGAAAGTAAGCACGAAAGAATAACTACAGATGTAGACGAAAGGGATGGACGCATATACGATCGTTCTGACGTGCTGAAAATCTGTGTGTTAACTTTACAGCTAGGTGTTGTTGTTGCTTGCTTTCCCAAGTGTTTCAAGGAAAATTGTAAACAAGTGTTTCAAGGAAAATTGCAAGAGGGTCCCCGTGCGGGCGGTTGTGGCGAAGATGTGCAATTCCCTGTGATAATGATAAACTAAAACAGTAGGATAGGGAAAAAAATGGAAGAAAATTCGGGATTCAAACTCGTGCGCCGAATTCGTCGCCGAATTAGTCCTTTGAACTACGAAGTTGCTCCAGAAGGTCAAGTAACCTCATCACGACGGCGGCATCGAACAGAAATCGTTCATGTCGTCCGAATGACAGCCTAGAAACCACGGCCTTCTGTATGAGCATCGGGACGATGCAGTCTTGGAAGGGGAACAATGACACAAGATGATTTCAAATTACGCGCGCCAGCCGCCTCCTGCGTCCGTCGGATTGTTTACTGCTAGCTGCGAAAGATAGCGGCAGTGAAGCGGGCAACACGGGCTCCCAAGGCACGTGCAATCGGAGCAACGCTTCAGCGAAAAGACTCTTGCGAAAAGACTGTGGACGTTGTAGTGAGGCTCTTGTTTAGCTGTTTGTCGGGCACAAGTTCGCTCAACGTAAAGTGATTAAAGCACCGTCACTCAACTGTGCGTTACAATATGTAGCTATGTGTTGCAATTCTGATTTCATTTGCAACGATTTTGTTGGTACGAGGGAGCTTTGTGGATACGGTAAGCTGACAACCGTGCTGAATTGGCGCGTCTTGGTCAGCTGCTCAATGTTGAGGGTAAGAGAAACGGAAGGAAAAGGAAAGGATGATGGTGGTAACGATGACATAAAGAACGGAATCACCTCTGCACGTTAGCACGAGAAACTGCCTCAAGTGGAGACGACGGCCCGATCTGTTTTCGTCGCGGACGAAACCATGCTTGCTGCGTAAGGGTGGGTCCAATCCTCTGGAACATTTCGTGCAGCACTGCATTTTTCGTTCGCCGCTGCAACGTTCTCTGATACGCCACCGTTACGGTACGCGTATACGTTGTCAACGTACATCGCTTCAGATTTGTCTTGCCGCTGTAAATATATCCGGCATACCGTGGTGGACTCGCTGCTATAAACGCTCACTCGCTTGTTAGCATATCGGAGGCGCACTCATATGAGCAGAGATCTGTAGGGCGCGCGACCCTTGTTTACGCTCTACCGAAAACGAGCTTGAAAGCTGACGCAACTCGCATAATCACTCTGCAGGGCGCGCACTCGAAGCGGCAGCTCTTTAGCGCCTTCTGCATGGCCTCGCACAGTATTGCTCGCAAAAACCTCATCCGCAAAAACGTACACTAGCAGGGCACCTCCAGCGAGGAAAGGGTTAAAAAGGGAGCGCGAAGAAGTAGAGGAGCAGATTAACGTCGTCAGAGCCGTCTCTTGGTTCAATTAAAGGCGCATCGGGTTGACGCGTTCACGCCGCGCTCGCTACGCGCATGCGGCCGTCCAGCCGGCCGCATCGGGAGAGGCCTCTCGTAATCTTTAAGGCCCATTAAAGGCACTTGGGCCGGCATCGGCGAAAGGTGGCCTTTTTCCGGCGGCCGAATAGGGTGGGACGGTGGAAGGGGCTGGAAGCAGGTGCAAAGGAGGCCGACGCGGCGCGTGAGTGATTAGGCCGTCGGCCGCCGGAGACACACGCACATAAAAACCGGAGCTATAAAAAGGGTGTAAAAGGCGACCGGGATGGCTTCCGGAAACTAAGATAAATTCCTCTTAATCCGGCACTTTTAAGTGAAAAAAAGGAAAGGGTCTGCAGCAAGGGCCCCCGGTGTCGAGGGTGTGATTCCGCGGGCACCCCAGACGAGCGCTGACTAGAGGGGCGCTTCCCATTTACGGACGAAGCTCGTTTTGCGAGCTCATGTCGCTGTTTTGGGGGCTCGGTGGCTTCTGCGCGAGGGAGCAGGAGGAAGAGAGGCCGCGCAGCAGCAAAAAAGGTGACAAGGAGGCCGGGAACGACACGATTTACGTCGCGCCCGCTGCTCCGAAGAGAGAGCGATCCATGCATCTTTGTTTCTGATTAAGGCGGCAAAAGTTACAAAACAGCCGGCGCTCGCCTAAAAGCGGCCGCCGGCCGACTGAGGTGTACAAATGTAGATCGCATGCGAGCGACAGTAGCAGCCGGTTGTACCTTTGCCAGGCTTGATTATGGATCGTGCTCTCTGGTGTTTTCTTCATTTTTGTTTTTGCTTCCATCCTCTCTTCCGAGGGTGCTTTTTCTGCGCGCGAGACATTTGTTTACGGCAGGGAAGGGTGGTGGCGAATTAGGGGACAACGAGCAGGTGGACATGGGGTAATAAAAAGTTAGGGCGCTCTGACGGATGCTCATGTCTGTGTTTTACACGGGAAACGAAAACGGGAGTTTCGATAAATCTGAATTAAAGATGTTTTTGCTGATGAAAATGAGTGAGGACTTATACCGCAGTGCCGTGGGGAAGGGGACTCTGTACATAGAGAACTCGAATGTATATACTATTCGCGAAAACACCTCCGCTGCACATTATGTCACGCCATCACGTGATAGGCTATGGCGCCGGGGTATAAACTGCTGGGACAACTAAATAGTCACGCAAAACACAAGATAATCCGTTCGTGCAGCATTCGCTTCAGTATACTAATATAAACATAGCAGTCGAAACTTTAATAAATGTAATGACAGCACGCGTCTCAGCTTGTGGCGTCGGCAACTAAACGGTGACCAGTATGTTTAGTCTAAACTTCGCCTGGAGTATCTTTCTATGTGGCAACATTTTTTTTTAATATCACATGCACTGTGAGAATCTGTCTTATGCGAAATATTTTGCTGGTCGCTGGTAATCTTGCCTCGTTTAGAGCTAATACCGCACCATGTGACTAGATGGCACAACGTGTCTATGTATGCAAGGTGAATTTATTGGATCTTGCCGTTGAGTGCGGGAGTTGGCCGACGTTGAGGAGTATTTTGAGATGCAACAGGAGGTTTATTTACAATACTTACATTAAAGGGGTTGAGACACCAAATTTTGAGGCTATAAAAAGCATGTTGTAGGCTGCTCCCGTATGCAAGGACACCCAGAACGAGGTATTGGACGCTGCAAACATTTCAAAATAATTTTAATTGAGCTCCAAAGAGTCATTAAAAACTCCTTCTCGTAGTCGAGACCCATCGCTAGCGCGGCAGTTACTACGTCACAGAGGAAGAACGAAAATATTGACGTCATAGCACACCAGCACAAAAACGTGACGTATGATGAGTAGCGATGAAATGCCGATTACGGAGCCTGCTGAGCCGAGCAACCGAGCATAGCCTCCACTACGACCGAGCTACAGGCATATAGAAATCCTTTCTTAATGCAAAGAAGGGGCAAGGCGTCCAGACACGGACACAAGAGGAGAGAAGTGCACAACACGAACGCCGCACGCCGGCCCGCGAACGGCAAACTGCGTGCGGCGAGTTGCCCTGCGGACGGGCCTTTACACGTTTGAGTGTAACACTAGCCGGCCGACTCCGAAGGGGACCAGGATATGTGGCGTTCGTGTTGTCTGCTTCTCTCCTCGTATAGTCGCGTAGTTCGGCAGCTCGGAGCGGACTCTCCTTCGCTTGGCCTTTCCACGTTACCGGCCCGTCCACGTTACCGGCACGGAAACTCGCCGCACTCCGTTTGCCGTTCGCGGGCCCCCGTGCGACGGCGGTTTTGCTAGCGAACGGCGAGATTTCCTTGCCGTAGAGAGGACGGGTCCGGGACCCATTTGTGCGGCAGCCGTACGGCGAAGCGGCCAATCAGCGACCGAGGAGTGGTCGCTCTGGCATCGACGGCAGCTTCACCGCCTCGGATCGTTCGGCGCCGCCGATATCGTCGCTAGGCCTTTTCCGGTTCACTTCAAAGCTAATGCTTACGGCGCTTCGGAATGAATCACCGACTCTCACAAGCCACAATATTTTCTTACCGTTGTTGTCGCTCTTCGCAATAATTATAATAATCGCGACATGCACTTCGAATCGCCAGTGGTTGACCTCTGCTGCCAGAGCACGCATATGCGCGAGCAGACGACGCAGCATAGTTTTACGTCACTATTTTTTGTGGGCCACGTGACCAAGCCATGTTGCGTTTCCTCCTCTGTGACGTCATAGCATCCCCCGGAGCCCAGAAACCGAAACCGAAATCGCTCGGTATAATAATGCTATTATTAAATTATTTATCGGATATATATGAATCCCGCTGTGTGTATCGTGCTCCCTGAAGCATGACGCAACGTTTGAATCAACAAACGCATGAACGAAAATTTTGATGTCTCCACCCCTTTAACAACACAAAGTAATTAACAGTCATAAAGTCATTGACGGCCGACAGCAAATCGTATGCTGCGGCCCGTGACAAGAAGAACGAAAAAATGAATGGATGAAGGAATGCTTGTCTCTGCTCCCTTTCTCTCGCTTTTAACCCCATCGGTGTCTCGGGATCACGTCATTTTCGGCCAATCGTCGTGTCCGGCCAGTTGTTCTCATTTTCCTCCAGTGGTAGGCGCCCGTGCAAGTGCAGTCACATTCGGCAGATGGGGCCGCTCCGAGGGCTCCTCTGTGACTTACGGGTGACTTACAGATGACTTACAGATGACTTACGGATGACTTACAGATCACTTGCAGATGACTTACAGCCGGCGTTGCCTTGGTGTTGCTTCGCCGTCTACAAGCGCTCAGCTGGAGGAGACGGGTTGTTGTTCTTCGAACGACCTTTCAGAGCTGTAAAACAGCTTTGCTCGAAACCAAGATCAATTACCTGGAACCGTGCCAGGCTCCCGTTGCACTTTCGGGAAGAGTCAAGCAGGTGTGGAGAAAATAGCTCGACGTGCGGCGCACGAGGGGGGGGGGGGTGTCTCCAACTTGTCTGATAGGTCCAGGAAGGTGTTAGGCGCGCTCCTGCGCACCCTAATTGGAATGCGACGGCGATTGGATGTGGTCGGGGAACTCGAGTGATGCCAGGAAAAGGGTCCGTATGTAACAGCGTGGGGCACATCTGTGGCAAAAGTTGTCTTCCGTTATGGAGCACTTTGGTTTGTGGCGAGGTATAAGGCATTAAGCCCACACACAACTTACTCTCTCACCCCCATCTTTCCTAGCCTATTTCTTACATACCTAATCTGCATTCCTTCCTTCTTCCCCCTTCCCCATGTACCTTAAGCCTCGTTCACACTTTACTCTTGTTTGCCCATGGGATAGTTCACGAGCCTACAAGGGAGCGAGACTGATACGGTGCCTGCGGCCGCACCCCTTTCTCTTCTCCCACAATATGATCCATATTTCTTCATTGACGTGTGTGAATAAAAAATGCCTGACAGAGCCAAAAGGTTGGCCGTGTTCCAATGACACGAAGTCTAGATGAGCATAGAAATAAATGCCGTCATTATTATTTGTTTTGAAGACATATATACAATTAACAGGATAGGGAAAGCGAGGAGCAGGCTGGCAACTGCCACCGCAAGGGGCACTACGCCTGCCTGCTCTTCAGAAGGGACGTGACAGCAACAAAGAAATGGAAGATAGGAAGGAGGGGAAGAAAGAGGAAAGGAAGAGCAACAAATCTTAAGAATAAAGTAGAACACAGTACATATCACACACAGTAAAACCAGTCACTGAAGGTCACGCTACTACAGAATGTTGAATAGAATAGTTTCGACGCTACAAACGTGAACCTAAGTTAGTTAACTCTAGTAAAGTAGAGCGTGATGAGCCTGATCACGTTTAGACGCAGAACCACTGGGCTACAAACATTTGTCGAGTGTCGTACACCACAGGCCAAGGAGGAGATAGTCGGTCACTAGCGACATACGCTGCGCACTAAAAGCGGGACACTCAAATATAAGGTGCTGAAGTGTCTCGCAGCATCCACAAGACGTACACGATGGACTGGTCCCGCGACCTTGTCTGTATAAGCGTTCGCGCACGTTCACGCAGCCAACCTTCAACTTGAGTAGTTGCGCTCTAGCGCGACGAGGCAAGCCTCGACCGCGAACACGGGGCGGGAACGTTCCATTTGCGACGCGCTGGTCTGGATGCTGCTTGAGTAGGTGGCGACGAATCACCAGACGAGCGTCATCAAGCTTGCATAACATTTCTGGGCAGTCACAGTTGTTATGAGCGCAAGTTGAAGCCAGTCGATCAGCCTGTTCATTTCCGGCGATTCCTACGTGTGAAGGTGTCCATTGAGCAAGGAGAGATACCCCACGTGAGGAAATTTTGCTTGCGGAGTCAGTAATGCTGCGCACAACTGGGCAATCAATCTCACTGTGTTGTAACCTGCCAAGAGCAGCGCGGGAGTCCGTAAAGATGACAATCTTCGATGTAGTTAACTGCTCTTGCACGTATTTCAGTGCAACATTAATCGCTGCTAGCTCCACAGTTGTTGACGAAGTTGGATGACGTATTTGAAAGATACGCCGTACTTGAGTCGAAGGGCAGAAAAAAGCTGCAGAGGCGCCTTGACCATCGCTGTGTACATATGCATCTGTGAATACTTGAAGATAATCTGGAAACTTATCGAACATGTGAGACTGAGCCAAATGGAATATTGCCGAAACAGGCATATCACACTTTTTGTGCATGTCAGGGATTGTGAAGTAAATGGAGAATAGGTGTTTCGTCACGACATCGCCGACTATATCTAAATAAATCAACAATCTAGCGCATCAATCGTAGCATTTGTTCTTTAAGATAACCGCGATTGCATGGTTACCGCTCCTTTAAAATCCAGAGCCACGATCCAGAGTTCTGTTGGACTGTGTTATGCTACATTCAGAGACAGAAAAATTCAGAGGGTAGGTGCGCAAGAGGTCACTAGCTGAACCTCTCATAATTCCTCTTAAACTACCCATTTGCGCTGCAATCTGCTTTCTTAAAAATTAAAATTCACATTCACTGTCAGGTAAGGCTTATTAGCTTAATAGGCTTTCATTTAGACGAATACGTGATGGTGACCCATCCCCACGTCTGCCTATCTTGTCTTTACGTGCCATGGTGCATGACCGTGACGTACACATTGCCTCTTCGTGCTGGTGCGGTCTGTAGAGAACTCTTCCTTCCCGTGCGGAGCGACGAGGCACAGGCGCACTACGCTATTTCGGGAGGAGCCCCTCTGCATCTTGTATGCGCCGTCTCCATAACACCATGCAGTGCAGCCAAGCTACTGGTCGCGTGAGTAAATCAGAAAGAAAAGTCCGAGGACACCTAAGTACTTCTTGTGGGTGGCGAATGTGAAAGTATTAATGTCCTTGTTCAACTCCGCTCAGCGGTTCTTCGAGTTATGATCTCCTCGCGGGCAAGCGAACGTGTTCAGACGCTTGGCCAACGTCTCCTGATAGCACAAGCTCAGTTACCTTCAATCCGTAACGTCATGTTAGCTTGCCCTACTGTCATGAAATCAATGAGGACACTCCCGAGTAAGCCGCGGTGATTTTGAAGTCGCCGCATTCGCCCCGCCGGGCTTGGCAATGGAAATTTTGGTCCAAGTAGCGTGATGTCATAAAGCAGAGTGCACAGGCTTGCTGTGTAGGAGGCACTGATTTAGCTCAGTGGGCAAGGCACTCGATTTCTGAGCTTGGTGTCGTAGGTTAGAAACTTACTACCGTCAACGTTTTTCCTTTCGAATTTATTCTGTTTTATACATTAATTTCTTTATAACGATTACCGAGTTAAAGTTAGAACTCAGGCGAGAGTTCGCGCCGATAGCACAGGCTTCTTATAGCGAGGTTGACGTGGCGTCGCGGCGATGCCCTCACCCCTCACGCAACACCTGGCGGGCCAGCGCGGCAGCAGGTGTTCCCTTCACACCCGCTGGGCTACGTCGAGTCGCGCACGTGACGTGGCCTATGTGAATTTAGGTGCCGTTTCGTTATTACAGACGCCGGCTTTTTCGCTCAATGGGCCATTTGATGCTTTCACATCAAAAAGACCCATAAGATCGTCTAATGTCCGCCGCTAATTACCTGTTAGTCGCGGGCTGAATGCAAGATATGAAAGCATCAGCAGCGTATTATGGTAGAGCGATTCGCCTTTCATTTTTAACTGGTTGACACCAGTTATAGCTTTTGCTGCACTGCACAGAGTTTGTGAGGAGGAGTATAGGAGAATGGCATCTTCGGCAATGCCCTGTGTGGCATTAGCCACCTCCACAGTTTCTCTTTAAGTAGGTCGTGTATCTAAGCTTGTAAATAATACGACATAAAAGCTGCATTGCACTCTTTATAATTCCTGTCAGTCAACATCGTTGCCAACCGCTCTGACGGGTGCACACAGATCAAGGCGACAAGTATGTCAGGGTTCAGTTTTGGATCAGACAAGATTTAACGAAGATGAAAGAAGGTGCAAATATCCTGGATCCACGACTTAAGGCAATTTGTCAGAACAGGTGCCGGAGAAGTTCGATGACTCATTATTAGTGTAGACGGGAAGCTAATGATGCTTCCCGTCAGACGGGAAGACGGGAAGCTAAAGAAGTTAATACCAGCTGCACTGCCCCTACTGCAGTGCAGGCGTCGAGGGAAAACAATTAACATTCACATTCACTGTTAGGTAAGGATTATAAGCTTAACATGGCACACATATAGACGAATCGGCGATGGTTACCCACGCAACGCGTCTTTTTTCTGCGCTGCTTATCCGACACGTATCACTGCCTTCACTCGATCCTAATGCTGTATTACAAACCGACACTTCTTATTTAATGAGACGGGATCTTGATACTAATATCCAAAAGAAAAAAAAGTTATTGCTCTGGCGTTTCCTAGGTCCAAGTCCAGATTCAAGGTGATCACTCCATTTCTGAGGAAGGTATTTCAGCAACGCTACGGACGAAGTGGACTGAACAAGCGTAGCTTCTGGCCTTGCTGCGATAGTTTTGTCATAGTGGAGGCGTAATTGTGCTCCTTGGACGAGAAGCCGTCCGAGGTGATGACAGACAGCACACCATCATTCGCGTTGAGCACGCCTCTTCACACTACGTCACCCAACGATATAATGTAAGGCTCGGCACGTCGACATGGAGATCTCCATTTTCTGTTTCTCTAACAGCAAGCCAATGGACTCCGACAACGACTACATCGTCGTGGAGGGCAAGCGAATGAAGTGGAAATACCTCAAGACAACCAAAGACGTGAGTGAGCAGGGCCCCAACGGACCACCCACTCCGACTTATAGAATTATTTTTGTGCCTCTCGACGTCTCTAAGAATTTAGAGACACAAGCAGATTTAGTACACAGGCAGATTCTCAACATCTACCTTGGTAATGTGGCTGCGAAAGAAATTAACGAAGTGCGTTTCAGCACCAAGAAAAACATAGTCACAGAAGAAGTAGCGACGCAGGCTGCCCTAGAAAAAATTGAGAACCGTGCGCATGCTACGACACATAGAGGTCCGGTCGTTAATTGTGCACGGTGATCGCACTAGGGCAGGCGTTATTTCAGATGTCGTGATAGACATCAGCGACCAAGAGTTACAAAGGCTTCTGGCTTCAACAGTGAAGGTTATCGACTTTCATCGCTTCGGTCGCTCGACGAGCGTCAAGCTTCTTTTCGAGGAGACACTCTACCTGATCGATTCAAGGTGGGCTACGTGAGACACCCGGTGCGTCCTTATGTACCCCAACCACTGCAATATCACAAGTACCTAAAGCTAGGCCATGCCAGCGCTGTCTGCACAGGCCAGACGGCATGCCTCCGCTGTGCCGGCAGGCATGACATATGTTCATGCCTGCCGGCACAGGAAATGAAATGCTTGAATTGCTATGGATCTTACGAGGCCAATTCCAATTAAGGATTGTCCTAAACAGAAAAAGCAGGTAAAAATACTGAATTAAATGAGCAAAACAAGTATATGTCCTACAAAAAGGCAGCAGCGTCAGTGCAACACCGGAGGAGACTATCGCGTCGTCGACGTGGACAAGCTGTGGGTCCAAAACAAAGCTCCCTGGCTTCAATTGCGCAGGTCGAGCAGAAGGTAGTTGAATCGGCGTCGATAGATCTCTCCGAACCGTTGCTTCGAGCGAGCCGCGCAAGCCTGGAATCGAATGTATGGCCACGCTTGCCTCCGCGCGCACGGGCCTTATTAGTCAGAGCGAGCAAGGAGAGTGCACTGAAAAATCGCCATCGGACACTGCCATCAAAGCCGTGCTGCGGTAAATAATCGACGCCCTGCAGCTGGTGCTGTCCGGTTTAAATACGCCAGTGGCGCTAACAGCGGCAAAAATTGTGAAAGCTATAGACTGTCTCCCAGCTACACTGCAGTAAATTCTCTCCCTGCCCGCGAAGATGATTGTGCTGTGTTGTACTGTGAAGTGTGCACGTACGCGTTGCACAGAAACAGTATGCTGTGCAGCAGTCATCATCATCATATTCACCATGCCACCACTCTCATACCCAAGCGTGGAGTAGCAGGCTAGAGGTAGTTTACTCAGGCCGACCTCTCCACCTTTCTGCCATTAAAAATTCTCTCTCTCTCTCTCTCTCTCTCTCTCAGCGGTGCTACAGCTAAACGCAGTGCATACATGGTGCCAACTAAGCGTCGATGGAAAGCGGGTCTCACTGCATGCCGATCTGAAGTTCTCAACACTTCGTTCTCGATATTCAGACTGATTTCAACGAAGTGATTAATTCGGGCTTACGACTTTACCGCGTGTAGGAGTTTATTCAAAAGATGTAATGGCGAAATCTAGAGCAGCAGATCTAGTTTCGTTGTTCCTAATCACGTTCCCTGTTTTCCACGCTGATTCTCGTTATTAAATTACTTGTTTTACGAAGGATTTCCTTAGATCATGCGGCGCCAAATAATAATGTGAAATACGCTATGTGCACTGCGCTCTACATTTTAAAGGGACGCTAAAGAGTAACGCTAAATCCGCTGTGACAGGCGAAACAGTGTTTCAACACGTCATTTTCATTAACATGGCGGAAATTTTTATTTAGTGTTACTCAAGAAAAGGAAAGCAAAACTTACTTTTTTTCTTTAATGCCTCACCGAAAGTTCAGCGCCGCTAGATCAATGTGACGTCATGGATACCAAAGTATTTTCTCGCATATGGACTGTTTTGACGACAGAAAAGTTCACGAAACTTGCTATGTACTGTCTGTAAACTCCTTTAAAATTCGATGTGGTCCATTTATTTATTGAAAAATAATTAACTAGTTTCCAAGTATAAACGGTGTCAAAATCCACCACGTCACGTCGAGCTTGCGATCAAACTTGAAGGCAATGGCGCTGCCCGTACTTCTTCGGGCCCACCTCTCAAGGCAAGAACGGCTGTTTGACCCTTGTAGAAACGGAATTAAACGACACAGTTTGTAAATATCAATCTTTGGCGTCTCTTTAACGCTGCCCAAAGGGCGCGAAGGTTATAACACCAGTCTGTTCTTTCTCACGTAAGCCGACATCTCTCCCGACATCTTTATTCGCTCGGCGTTAACACTCGCCGTTAAACTGAAACAAAACAATAGCCTTGGCGGCATACTCATAATGGAAATTGAAGGCAAACACTCGCCAGTACCCATCTCCCCATTACACCGACGTTAATGCGAATAGCATTGATGCAATATTTTAGCGACACGTCGTAAATTGTCAACAACGAAACGCGTCACGTATACGGGGAACGTTTGCAGTCTGGCTCTTTCGTGCTTCGATGGTGATCTTTATAGCGCGGCATGAAAGATAACGATTTCTTTCCTCTCGTTCATTCATTAAGATTTTTCAGCCTCCTTGCTGCATTGATCATCGCCATAATGTCGGAATTCAAACAAGCAACAATAACACTTTCAGTCAGTTTTTTCCCGGATCATCGCAACAATGGGACCACCTTGCCGGTGACATTGACGCCATTGTCGACAACAAGCCTTTTCGCGAGGCATTAGGTAACATTTTATAATTAGGAGTTACTCACTGTTACATTGTTTATTTTATTTTTCGTGTTTCATTGTTATGCTTCCCCTTTTACCACTCCCCTGTGTAGGGTCCTTGGGCCTTGAGGATAACATTAATAAATTACATAAATATAGCGAGGGTCGAAAATTCGGCGTCCTTGATGCCATTAGGTAGCAAACGGAGGTTTATGAGCCATGTGCCTGCTCTCCTAAGTTCACGTGCTACGTAGCGCCATCGGGCAAACAAAGAAACGGGGGAAGGGGGATTTACACACCCGCCTGCCATGGCCCTGAGTGGCGCTGGCAACACTCCCAGGGCTAGATCTAGTACACATAAATACCCAAGATAGTGGCCGTATTGACAGCCGTCGCCGAAGCACAATTGGTAGTGCGACGCACGATTAATGCGGAGGTTGTGGGTGCGGGTCCCACCTGCACCATGTTATCTTTTCGTGCGCTTTCATTTTCCCTTTTTCTCATTATTTTCTACCTCTATGAACTATCGATGTCATTCATTTCATGCATGCATGTCATCTCATTCATGCCGTCCATGCCATATAGCATGACATATATATCATGGCATGATATGTCATGCATATCCTGATGTCTTGATATGTTCATCCAGTTAAAGAAACGACCACGACGGCATCATGACAGCATAAGAGGACATATATATATTGTACTCATATGGGAGGTTGTGTCCAACTACTGCACCAGGGTGGCCAATCCTGCTCTGGTGAGGGAGTGCGTTACCGGTTCTGGTCACCAGTATCAGGCCGCACTCCAGGCCTTGTTTATGCAGTTTTATCAACACGCGGATTTTTTTTTAAACCGGTGGAAAATTGCGCGGCACCGGGAGTCGAACCACGGTCCTCTTGCACGCGAGGCAGACGCTCTACCTCTACGCCACCGCTGCCTTCGCAGTACAATAATCTGCAGAAAACTAAAGTAATGTTTAACATTCTCGGAAGAGGACGGCAACTTACAATAGGTAGCGAGGCACTGCAAGTGGTAAGGGAATACATCTACTTAGGGCAGGTAGTACGTGACCGCGGATCCGGATCATGAGACGGAAATAATCAGAAGAATAAGAATGGGCTGGGGTGCGTTCGGCAGGCATTCTCATATCATGAACAGCAGGTTGCCATTATCCCTCAAGAGAAAAGTGTATAATAGCTGTGTCTTACCAGTACTCACGTATGGGGCAGAAACCTGGAGGCTTACGAAAAGGGTTCTACTTAAATTGAGGACGACGCAACGAGCTGTGGAAAGAAGAATGATGGGTGTAACGTTAAGGGATAAGAAAAGAGCAGATTGGGTGAGGGAACAAACGCGAGTTAATGACAACTTAGTTGAAATCAAGAAAAAGAAATGGGGGGGGGGGGGGGACATAGGGCTTGTGATGAGGAGGGAAGATAACCAATGGTCATTAAGGGTTACGGACAGGATTCCAAGGGAAGGGGAAGCGTAGCAGGGGGCGGCAGAAAGTTAGGCGGGCAGATGAGAATAAGAAGTTTGCAGGGACGAGATGGCCACAATTAGTACATGACCTGGGTAGTTGGAGAAGTATGGGAGAGGCCTTTGCCCTGCAGTGGGCGTAACCAGGCTGAGGATATATATATATATATTCAATGTTCCTAAAGTACGCAGAGACTGCTAATCGCATTAATAAACTAAATCTGGAGTCACGGGACTGTTCCACGGAGGTTTTGCGTGCTTGGACAGTGTGTTGTGTAACCAGACGCTGGCGGCCTTCAGAAGCAGCATGAAACTCGCGTGGAGTTGTGCGACCGCACAGTCTCAAAACTGGAAACCGGAAACCGGAAACCAGGCTTATCTGCCTGGTTTCCGGCACACTCAGGTGCCATGCGCATGGATGCGGTGACAATTTAATAGTTCGGAGACTAGGATACGCACTGATCTACTTGCACAGGCGGCGAGTTGTTTATGGGAGCCGCAAGGTGCGGCTGACATCGCGTCTACTGGGCTCTGGCTTCCTCCCATAGCTTTACAACGGCCCTAGGTGAAGCTAGCTTCTGGGGAGTCGCAGCTGGAACGATATGGTTGCCGTGGAGCAGAAAGGCAGCGGCAATGGAGTCTTGCTCCGTAGCTTGTCTTTTGTTTGCCATTTCGCCTCATTTATTTTGATTGGTTCGCATTCCTCGAAATACTTGCTCCGCAGCTATGCCCATTTTCCATGACATCTGAATTGTCTGTGTTCGAGTCGCTGGATATAAAATGGGCGTTGCAAATGACAACAGTAAGATCAATTCCGAGGGGACTAAAACGAATTCTCGGAATAAAAGAAGGGGGAAAGGGGGGGGGGCGAGGGATTTAGAGGGAGTAACGTTCAGATGTCTTGGCCACGTACGGCTCGTATATGATCTCAACATAGAGCATTGAGCTAGATTGTATAGCACATTTCGATATTTCACAATGCTCAGGACACGGATGCAAAGGTAACGCTAATAAGTACGGTAGTTGTTCCTTTCTGAGTGTCTGACTTGAGAGCACCAAAATTTTGAACTATGATGTTGTTTGCTAGATGTGAAATGTGGGAGGTTTAGCCAAAAGAGGTCTCGCTATTTCATAATCACAGTTATGGGAGAAAAAAAAACGAGATAGTGAACTGAAGCCTAGAACAACATAGCAAGACACTAACAGAGCAAGTTCATGGATCACGGCGAAAAAAATAAGGGAGATAAGGTTATACATCTCCAAGATGACGCAGTACCAAAATGAGGTCAAGAAAAGAGACACGTCGACAAACGCCTTAGCGGAGCATGTGCAGGCATCCGGACACACCATTGATTGAGACAGCGCGAGCATCTTGGTGACAGATCACATAGGTCATCACGGCTTCATCTCGAATCACTCATCATTCAGACTGCTGACAATACTTTTAACAGAACAGATGGTAATCTCCACCACATCTATGCGAACTCACTTTGTCACATGTTCAAGTGTACATAAATTGTTCCAGGGGAACAATCCAGGGGGGAGGGGGGGGACAATCACGTTTTACATTTTTGTGTTTGTGAACAAGGTACCTGGCGTACGTGTACCGAGACAGCAATTTCGTCGTTTTACCGGTTGGTGTAAATATTTATCATTTCTATGCTAAGACTATAAAAAATGCACACATGAACATTTTATTGTAACATAGCGGAAATTTAAAAGAAAGAACGCATATAAACTACTGTTCACAGGGAATTTATCAAGTCGCTGTCTACGAGAAAATCCCGTAGAGTCCTGAAAGTCAGTCTGTCTGTTGGGGCGCGACCACGGTTCAATCACTTTTCGTAAAGAGAAAGGGCGCTTATCTAAAGTATCCAGACGAATGTGAAAGAATTGACATTTGGGCGAGTTGGTACGTTAACATGATTTTGGGTTCTAGCGCGAAGTGAAACACGGACACAGAAAGGAAGCAGACAGGACAAGCGCTAACTCACAACTAAATTTTTATTGAAACGAAGAACATATATAAGGGCGATTGCAAAAACCGTAGCATGAGAACATGACAAAGTAAAAAGCATCAGTTAAACATATCAGGGGGTATGGAAGTCAAAGAACAAAAATTATTGGAAATTATGGAAGTCAAAGAACAATTTTTGTTCTTTGACTTCCATACCCCCTGATATGTTTAACTGATGCTTTTTACTTTGTCATGTTCTCATGCTACGGTTTTTGCAATCGCCCTTATATATGTTCTTCGTTTCAATAAAAATTTAGTTGTGAGTTAGCGCTTGTCCTGTCTGCTTCCTTTCTGTGTCCGTGTTTCACTTCGCGCTAGAACCCAAAATCATGTGAATGTGAAAGACCTCTCGCGGTCCGTCATGTTGTGGCCATGCATTCAATGAGACTGTAGTCAACAGAAGTTTCCACTGTGCTGCAGTGCGGGCACTACGATGATGTACTTTTCTTTATACGCGGCAAGAAATACCATGGCACAGAGCTGAAGCCCGGTATCACTGTTATGTAGATAACGCGAACGAAGCTAAGTGATACACAATGTGGTCTGCCACAAACTAAAACCGACATGCGAGAGAAAAAATGGAAAATGAACTAGTTATCAACTAAGTTCAACATAGAATCCATGGCGCATCGCATGCTTTCAGAATTGCAATCAGCAGCGTTCCTTGCCGTCTGTTCTATTTGGCATTACAGGTGGGAAGAACGCGTGTACTTAAATACATTAGCGGGGAATGATGTTTCCAGTTATGGACGCGAGGACTAAACAAAATGAGGAGCCAGGAAGTAAAGTTTCTTTAGTATCCCAAATGCTTCGAAGTATATTCGACACAAAATTTGTTTTCCCCCGAAACGCCGTTCGCTCAAGGGAGTCCACTGTAAGCGATCTATTGATATATACATTACAGGCCTCAGCTAAGCCATTGTATAAAGGGGATATTTGGCTCTTACGTATAGTGAAAACACAACTGCGGGACGCATGGATGCATGTGTGACCTATGCCCTCCTAATATAACTCACTCAAGCGGCAGGTATAACACAACGTGGTGTTCCAGTGGGTTCCAAAAAACTGCGAAATCAAAGGAAATGAAATGGCGGATCCGTTGACAAAGCGGCTGATGACAATTCGGAAAACTACCTTATCCCCATGTACGGGTCAGCCACACGGCGAATCTTATACAAGGCCTCAAAGAGACGTGTGCGTAGAACTGGTTCACAGAGAGCACAAAACAATTGAAATTGCATGCAGTTGCACCACGTCTTGAGTATCAGATAAACCCTCAACTTTCACGACGCACCGACATCCTCTTACATCCGCTGCACCTTGGAATTGCTTGTACAAAGTACTTTTATTTCGCATATAAACGTGTTTCCGGTCAAACACGTTCGTGCGGCCGTGACGACGAGGACTAATGCGAGAATTTCTACCTTTAATTACTTTTTTTATTGCAACATTATCAACCAAGTGAGAAGGAGTAGCCGTCACCAGCAAACCGTGACAACTACTTTGTTTAGTTTTATCTCAATAAAAAAAAGGTATTTGGAATTAAAAAATTAAATTCTAGGATTTTATTCGCCAAAACCATGATCTGATTCTGGGGCAGGGTGTATAATGGGGTACTCCGGATTAATTTTTACCAGCTGGGTACTTTACCGAGATATTTAGAATCGCGAGGATAAAAACGGAAATGAGTATAGTGAAATTAAAATATGCAAATATCGTGGCAGCATCAAACAAGGAAATACATGCGCCAGTAGATAAAATAAACTTGTAATCTCCTACGAAGATAGGAAACATGAGATCGCAAAATAGCATCACTATAATATATACAACACTAAATAATAACAGCAATAACAACAAATCTAACGGGAAAGCTTATTCTTGCAGCGAACAGTGCGAAGACCATACGACAGAAACGAACATCGACCCAGGGATAGGATAGGATAGGATAGGATAGGATAGGATAGGATAGGATAGGATAGGATGGAATAGGATAGGATATCCTTCTACGATGGCGCATATACCCACTGCGGGGGATTGGCAAGATTTGGATAGTATTAAGAAGATGCTGTTAATACAAAAATTGGTAGCAGGTGGAAATGGATAAAAATAACAATTCGAGAATTTAAAAGAATCGCCTTGACAGAACTATGAATTCCTCCACGGCTGAGCAAACATCCCTGTGGTAGTTTCCAAGAGAGGAGGCTCCTAGAGAAAGAATATTTAGAATTGACAAATTTAAACCAAGTTGCCTGAACGTTGATTCTAGAATGTTTGTCCTTAAATAAGAAAAGCAGTGGCAGAATAAGAAAAAGGATCTATGGTCTCATCTAGCCATATAGCCTGGAAGCTAACCAAACATAGTTAACTCAGCTACATGCCCGAGTGGAATCACTTTCTGAGACTGTTGACGCTCAAGCTGAGCTACTGGATAAATCAAGGTGCGCAGTTAATGATCTTGAACAGTACAGCAGGCGATGCAACATTGAAATACATGGCCTCCGAACCAACCCTAACGAGAATTTGGTTTCTTTCATGGGTGATCTAGCTCAAAAACTTGATTTTTCGGAATTTGAAGCAAATACTATTTCTTCAATACATCGAATGCCGAACAGAGACAGTTCGACTCCCCCTATCCTTGTGCAGGTGCGTGACGTGGCGTCTAAAGAAAAATGGCTTGCGCTACGGACAAAGCTTCGCAATTTGCCTACTGATGAGTCTCATCCTCGGTTGTATTTCAATGAAAATTTGACAAGGACAAACAAAGAGCTTTTCCGATTGGCCAGGTCCAAGGGAAAAGAAAACCAGTACAAATTTGTGTGGACACGTAACGGCAGAGTTCTGGCCAAGAAATCGGAAGAAGTGAAGTCAGTCATCCGCATTGAGAAGTTGTCTGACCTAGATAAGATCTGCTAAGCATGAGCAATCTCGAATTCCTTACGTGTGCAACTTTTTCTGAAGCAACAAAAAATTTCACAAGTGACGCGCAACTTGCATTTCGCGCAACGCACGTTAATATCCGTAGTATCCGAAAGCACTGGGATGAATTCATGGCCGTAACTTCACCTTTTCGTTCTACATTTGACGTATTTGTACTGACGGAAATTAACATTTCAGCTGATATTTTTAACCAGTATGCAATACCGGGTTACCAAGCAATTTCATGCACACGACCTGCAAAAAAAGGGGGCGGCGTCGCAGTTTTTGTGAGAGACAGTTGGACTATTACAGAGCTAAATTTTGGCTTCCAGCAAGCAGAAGTTGTAGATTTGCGTATAAGCACGCCAGCTCTCTCTTTGATACTCTTTGCAGTATACCGACCCCCCTGCTTTAATGCCAGGCTCTTTTTGGCCGAACTTGACACCGCCCTCTCAGCTCACTCGCATGAAGACAATATCTGTGTAATAGGCGATATTAACATAGATACCTTTCGCCCTTCTATGGCTCTGGTCGTAGATTACCTTGATCTGTTATCAAAATGGGGACGGCAACCAACTATCCAGAAAGCAACGCGAGAAGAATTTCTGGCAGGGCAACTGGTCGTCTCTTGCATCGACCATATAAATATAAGAGCTCCGAATTTCGCCCTACAATCTGCTATCGTCGAAGCAAAATTGTCAGACCATTACTTTGTTTGTTGCTCTTTAGCCCGGAAATCGAACCCTCCAACAGCGGATCGCGGCAAAAAAGAAATATCCATCTGTGATCCCAAAATCTTCTATACACTGGCATCGGAATACGATTGGGAAGTGTTCTTGGAAAAAGTGTCCCCCATAGACATTTATGATAAACTTGTTGAACTAGTACAAGAATTTAAGAAAGCGGCTTCTCGCGTGGTTGAAATCAGGCAGCGCAATAAAGAAAACTTGTGGATGACCTCCAAAATACTATCAGCTATAAAAGAAAAGGATTTGCTCTGGGCCCGGTCGAAAAGGACACCTGCTTCTATCCTGCTACGGTCAAAATTTAAGGTTGCGAGAAATAAAGTGAATGCAATGATTCGTCAGGCTAAACGAGTACATTTCTGTAACAAGTTTAAGAAAGCAGGCTCAGATACTAGAAAAACGTGGTCTTTGATTAATAATCTAAGAGGTGTCAAAAGGCGTGGCAATGATGGAAAAGATTTCGTGTCGTATTTTGGCACTGATGAAGAAAACATAGCTAATTAAGAACAGCACAGTCGAATCGGCACACCTACCTTTGCTAAGTGAGGATGATTTAAGTTCAATTATTTTCGGTCTTAAGCGAAATAGATCTATGGGAATAGATGGAATTTCAGTAGATGATCTGCGAACCTTGTTCGACATACTTAAAAGCGTGTTGCTGTCGCTGTTCAACAGCATTATCTCAAGTGGCATGATCCCGCCGAACACGAAAGCGGCAATTGTTACCCCAATTCACAAAGGTGGTGCACATAATAGATATGAAAATTATCGTCCTATTTCAGTCTTGCCCTGTTTGACTCAAATATTAGAAAAACATCTGCTGTTTACAATGACAAGTTTCTTAGATAAGCACAAAACCCTGTCACCGCGTCAGTATGGCTTTGTACAAGGTAAAGGGACGGAAATGCTTTTGGAGGACTTTTCTCACATGTTAAATCGTTCTTTTGAATGTAACCAAGTGGTGTGTGCACTGTTTCTGGATGTCAGCAAGGCTTTTGACAGCGTTTGCCACACTCTGTTATTGTGTAAACTATCCAGGTCAGGCTTCCGTGGAGTGTTTCTTTCGCTTTAGAAAAAATTTTTGCAGTAGAGAACGCAATACGTCTCGATTGGGCGGGCTAAGAGTGCTTCTTTGCTAATAAAAGCTGGTGTTCCCCAAGGTTCCATAATTATTCCCCTGTTATTTAACGTCTACGTGAACGACCTTTCAAATGCCGTGCCTGTAGGCCTGTATCAGTACGCTGACGATACTGTCCTCGCATCCCAGTCACCGAACTACTCTGACTCCCTTTCTTCTCTTCAAGCTGCAGCAACTATTGCTATGGACTGGTTCTTGCGCAACCTAATCAAAGTAAACAGCTCTAAGACTCAACTTATATGTTTTCATAGCCCGATAAAGAAAGTAGATTTGAACCAGCAGCTGCTCTTGCACGAATCTAATTGTTCTCAATGTCAATGTCTACCCCTGAGCTATAAAACTACAGTGAAATACCTAGGATTATACTTTGACAGTGCTCTTTTTTGGAATGACCACTTATCCCACGTTTGTAAAAAGCTCCGAACCGTCTCCTGTGTGCTGTACAACATTAGATACTATATGCCACTTTCCATACGCAAAGCTATTGTAAACGCTCTCGGTTATAACGCACTGCGTTATGGCATAACGATCTGTGGTCACTGTGCAGTTCGTTGGAAGAACAGGATGAATTCTCTCCTAAGATCTTTGTTAAAAAATATTGGCTATGATTTAGGCCTGCGCCCCAATTCTGATGTTTTTAAGGTATTTTCGCTACCTGATTTTGATCGCCTTTTGATGGAAACTATTGTCCTGAAACATTTTTGGTTTAGTGACTATAAGATTCCGTATGTTCCCACACGGTCTCTTCGACCGAAGGAAGCTTTTTGTACTCCCCGACGGTTTGCAAGATATGGAAAGCGAGTAAGAGATTTTTACGTTCCCTTTTACTTCAATAGGTTGCCTCCAAGTGTTCGCCGGGCAAAAACTAAATATAAAATAAGAAAGATGCTGCGATACGCTACTTAGTGGGTGTACGACGTTGTACACACATGCTCCACCACTTGTCAAAGGAATTCTGTGAATTCACTGGTTACTGCAGTATTTGTTGCACTGATCTGAGTATTGTCATGCTATTTTGTTTACCTTCCTCGCCCTTTATTCTGATGTGTATTTTATATGTAACTTGGGTTCCGTGTCTATTTTTATTTTGTCACTCTACTAATTTGATGTTCCGTAATTTTTAATGTGCGTTCATGCCTGTGTGTATCTGCGTGGTTTCGCTGCCTGTCGGGCTCTGCCACTCAAGCCCAATGAGGCTTTGGCAGGCCGGGTGTTTGTACATTTTTTCAATACTTGGCGCAATGAAGTATTATTATTATCTTCTGCACAGATTGGGATAGAAGGGAGAGCGCCAGACCAGCCCTGTGGCGACAAAAATTTAATTCTGGTGTTCGACAGCGTAATCGGATAACAAGTACTTCAGTTTTTCTGGTGTGAAAGGAATTATTGTGCCAAGCGAGTAGGAGGTGTCGATACTCTGAAAAACCTGCTATAACTGGGTTCAAAAAGTCTTGAGCAATTGCATATCTCCTGAATAAAGCAGTAATTAGGTAGGCTGATCTAGGAAGTAATGATAGTACAGGGCCATTCAGGTCCGCTCTCGCGAGACTGTCAGCCATTTCAGGACATCGTTCGTCTTATTTTCTATCGTATTTTTCGCGCTGCTTGCCTGAAGTATGGAATACCAAATGGAGCCCCAAACCACACTTCCGAAGGAAAGATTATTCTACGATAAACGTAATAGAAGAAGTGTACCAGGTATAAGGATCAGGTTTAAGCATTAGTGAATACTTTTCTAAGAAAACTCGTAATTCTCGAGAAAAAAAACAAATTATGGGGTTTTACATGACAAAACCACGATCTGATTATGAGGCATGACGTAGTGGGTGGACTCCGGATTAAGTTTAACCACCTGGGGTTCTTCAACATGCACCTAAATCTAAGTATAGGGGTGTTTTTGCATTTCGCCCCCATCGAAATGCGACCGCCGTGGCCGAGGTTTGATCCCGCGATCTCGTGCTTAGCAGCGCATCACCAATGCTACTAAGCAACCATGGCGGATTGCAGTGGTCGAAAGAAATTTATAGAATATGGCAAATCAAGTGGACAGCAGTATGCTTTGCGGCACAATAGGCTGTTCATAAACAAAAAATGCTTCATCTACTCTCCGCAAACCGATAACGTTTACGAAGTTCCCCAGATTGCAAACTCTTCTGCCGTTTCGTGAAATGCTCATTCGTCATAGCACGACAAACCACCAACAACCTAGCATAAGTCTAAGAGCGGCGCGTTTGCTGTGGGTAACATATCTTTTGTTTTCACTAGCAAGAGGAGCATTGTTAGCAAGCGAGATGATTTTTCTTATATCGTTGATCATTGTGCCGCTGATGTGGTCGTATTACAGAAACCTGGCTTTCAAGTGAAATTGCTCACACTGAAATTTTACTCTGTCGTAATAACTATAAGTTTTTTAGATCTGATCAAGCCGGAAAAACAGGCGGTGGTATTCCGATTGGAATATCGACGCGTCATTACTGTCAGCACGGAGAGCAACGGCGTCACTACTGGCGTCGCAAATCGCGCACCTCTCCTTCTTTTTTTTTTTTCGCGCATGCGCATGGGGTTGCGCTGGTGGAGTTTGCGGTGCACAGGCGACATACGGACGAAACGGACGAATCGGCTAGCCATATACAGCTTCTCTGTAAAATGCGTTTGTTTATGGAAAAATATGTGCCTTTGCGCAAAGTCAGTTACATTTTTAGCTCTCCCTGGTTTACACCACTACTCAGCCATATTGGAAACAAGAAAAAAAGCGAATTAACATAAGTGCATTGACAAGTGTTAAGGCTGAATGGTGGGCAGCTTATCAAAAGCGCGGGCTTGGGGCGGCCAAACACACCCGCTTTTCGAGCACCCTTCCTTCGCAGCTCCGAGAGAAGACGAAAAAAATTTTGGGAACTGGTTAGCGGTAAAAACAAAGCTGCGAAAAGCGAAGGCACGGCAACAGGCTAATTGGTAAAGCCAAATCGCTGAATGGTTACGAGAAAGCACGTTAAGGGACCCGGCAACAAAGCACTTGGAAAAAGTGACGTGGTATAGTTCTTTAGACCTTAGTGTTTTACGATCCAAAATAACAATATTATTATGAGGCACGGCGTATAGTGGGGAACTTCGAAAATTTCGGCCCCCTGGAGATCTTTACCATGCACCTAGTGCACGGGCGTTGGTGCATTTCGTTCCCATCGAAATGTGGCCGTACCCGCCGCCTGCATGTGGTGTTGCGCTGCTAAGCATGAGGTCACGGGATGAAATCCCGGCCGCGGCGGCCGCATTTCAATGGCAGCGAAATGCAAAAAGAATGCCCGTGTCCCATGCATGGGGGGCACGATCCCCTGGTGGTCAAATTTAATCCGGAGTACCCCATGCCTCATAATCAAATCCTCTTTTTGACACGTAAAACCTCAGAATTCATTCATTTACTCAAATGTGCCGCTGCGGCTGGATTTGATCCCGTGACCTCGTGCTTAGCAACGCAACGCCATAGCCGCTAAGCCACCAGTGTGGGTCGTATAGTTATTTGTGATCTTAGTCGACATTAAATATAAATAAGGAGAGAGAGTAACCTGGACTAAGTGTAGAATAGCTATTAGTTCATTTCCTGTGAAATACCTAGCTATTCCCCCGAATGTTTCATAAGATTTACAAAGTTGGGCTTATTCTACGATTTTACAAATGTTATGTCACCTTTTACGAACCTATGGTGTTGGGCTGCTGAGCACGAGGTCGCGGGATCGAATCCCGGCCACGGCGGCCGCATTTCGATGGGGGCGAAATGCGAAAACACCCGTGTACTTAGATTTAGGTGCTCGTTAAAGAACTCCAGGCTGGTAAAAATTTCCGGAGTCCTCCACTACGGCGGGCCTCATAATCAGAAAGTTGTTTTGGTACGTAAAACCCATTTATAAAAAAAAATATTATTACCTTTTACGAAAAATAAATTCTGTTCGTGAATATAATTATGTTCTAAAGATGTTGAAAAATGAAGCACAGCAATATTTAAAAAAAGAAAGATTGTGATGCGAAAAGTGTCTAATACCAAAAGGGTAGTTGCGTCGAGCAAGCTTATTCAGATAAGCTCCTGAAACAGGCAAGATCAGCAGCAGCATCTGCTCCAAAAAGAAAAAAAAGAAAAAAATTCACTGTGATCTAAAAACAATGTTCTCAGCTTCTGCTGTTCCAAGTTTACTACTCCTCGTGTGCAGAGTCTAAACGCAAACAATCGTTACTAAAGTGTGCCTGGTGCAACAATATATGTAAATGCATGCCGTATCTCCCTTTCCTATAAAGCGAAATCTTCTGTCCGCGGGATATTTAATTACGCCGCATAAATTTCACGGGTTAACACGTGATAGACTACATGCAGCGCACGGACGTCCTCCCATAAGGTCGGCCCGCATTGCAATGCGAACACCGCAGGGTGCTGTGAATCGAACTAGCGACAGCACCGCACTCATTCAGTAAACTTAGGCAACCAATTTATCGCTAGTGCTCGATCATGGCTAGCTTAGATGCGTATGCTGTAGTCATATCTGAACGTGCTTATAAAACAATTTAGACGTAGTGGAAAATGAAAGTGTTTTATATTCATTAATTTTCACTAGCGCTATGTTTGCCAGGCTCTTGGTATTTACAACATCCGGCAAAGAGTCACGAAGACACACTTTAATGAAGTTTGGGCAGCGAGGCGAGTGCTACTCGCAACTGCTCGCAAGATTACATGTGCCATGCAGCAATTCGCAACATAGTCCTACTGATCGTTCACTTGGCGAGTTCGTGAGCTTTGTAAACTTCCGAGCCGCCCGCGTGCACCGATGACGTAGCGAAAATAATTTCAAAATAGTGGTTAGCCGGGCTTGTTGGTACGACGGAGTAATGTTGTAAACAGCGCGAGAGAAATGTGGAGACCAATCACGGCACAAACTTAAACGAACGCGACACTGGGTGCTGTTTCTCAACGCTGTGAGAGCGGCGGCAGCGATGGCTTGGAAGCCCCACGGACACCGCCGCTCCCCGTTGCTAGCGGAGGGGGGGGGGGGGGGGGGGCACCTTTGCGCTACTCTGAAAACTTGTTTTTCTAGTGACCCTAGCGGTTCATAGGTTGCCTCGACGTCTTCCTTGCCCTCCGCTTCGTGCAGTGCAGGGTAGCGACAACCGCGTCGCCTGCTACGGCGGGCGCCACGTCTAAAGATTACAATTAAATTATGGGGTTTTACGGGCCAAAGCTACGATCTGATTATGAGGCACGTCGTAGTGGGGGACTCCGGATTAATTTTGACCACCTGAGGTACTTTACCGTGCACCTAAATCTAAGTACACGGTTGTTATTGCAGTTCGCCCCCCTCGAAATGCGGCCAACGTGGCCGGGATTTGATCCCGCAACCTCGTGCTTCGCAGCTCAACACTAAAGCCAATAAGCAATCAAGGCGGGTGGGTGCCATTTTAATCTCACTAGCAGGTCAGAACATTTATTCAGGCCGATTTTCCAGCTTTTCTTTCATAATAAATACCTTTCTCTCTCTCACTCCACAGTTGCCGGCGCCTATAGCTATGTGACGTGAGACGGTCTTTCGGTATATACAGACGTTCATACAAGGAATAATCATGCTGGAGCGTTCCCAGAAGGTTTATTGCGTGACCTATTGCAATTGAAGTTATTTGCTTTTCCCTTTATATTTTTGTCAGCTCGGAAGCAGCTACAACTTCGTATCCGAAGCTGGTGCAACAAGAATCGCGTTTGCTTAACAGCTGTGAACTGAAACTGTACACCACATCTGCCTCTGATTTCTGCACGTTTTTTTTTTTCAAAAGTAACTATCAAATAGTCAAAAATGCTTGCAGGGTGATTTAGATAACTTCATGCATTTAGATAACTTCAGGCATTCATGCAGCAGCCGCCACCTCTTGTCATTTATTTCGGAAGTAATACGTGAAAAAAATAGCAAACGTAGACTATAGTTGCACGGAATGAGCCAAAATTTATTGGAGGCTGACTACAGCGCATGTTTATCTCCCATACACCAGAATCACTCGTTCTTTCGGTTCACGCAGATCTATCCACACCCTTAGTTGAGCACAGCTGGAGATGAGAAGGTTCTCAACAATCTCCTTGTGCTGGAGGCAGGCCTCCACACTTGGCTTCAGAGTCTTTGTGAGATAACTAGTCATAGTCTGCACCGGCGACCTCACTTGGAAGGCCGTGTCAGTACAAACAACCATGCCATTGGGGTGCTCTTCACATAACTTCGTCACTTTCATTACTTCATTGCCTGGGTAATGAACGTTATTCCCTTGCCGAATGTATTCTTTCAGTGTGGATAGGCAGGCTTGCTCGCTGATACTTACCCCCCAAAATGCAGCTGTGCATGGCATACACTGATTTATCCTCTTCGGGATTTCTTTTAGAAGGAAGTCACTAGTGTGTAACAACGCGCCACATTCAATCACTGGTAATTCTTCAATAAAAAGGGTACAGAAATATTAAGAATTGTCTGTTAATGCGGAATCATTCTTTGGCTCTGCTGTTACTTCGCTTTTGCTTTTTCAATCAATCAATCAATCAATCAATCAATCAATCAGTCAATCAATCAATCAATTTTATTATTATTATACATTATTACAATTACAAATTCAATGTAGTACAGAAGGAGGACCCAAAGTTAAAACTGTCAGAGGGACCTCCTGTTATAACATGTATAAAAATGCAGAATATACGATGAGCAACGAAGGTAAGAACAGCGGAAAATACAAATCAACATATTAGAAGTAATTAATCAAACATGTCGTAGTTGAGGATTGCACAGAAATCAGCAAGAATAATTTTATATTGAAATACACATGAAAGTACGAATATTGCAGCAATTGAATAGGCATATAATTATTACATATTATCAACAGTGCGCAATCCAACAATGCAACAAATTTATAAACGGCTAATAATCTATGAACATAAACCGAGAAAAACAATAAAACTTGGCTACACAGTAATGAATGTATACAAACACGCATATACACGCACATACATACATACATACATACATACATACATACATACATACATACATACATACATACATACATACATACATACATACATACATACATACATACATACATACATACATACATACATACATACATACATACATACATACATACATACATACATACATACATACATACATACATACATACATACATACATACATACATACATACATACCTGGCCACGGCGGCCGCATTTCGATGGGGGCGAAATGCGAAAACACCCGTGTGCTTAGATTTAGGTGCACGTTAAAGAAACCCAGGTGGTCAAAATTTCCGGAGTCCTCCACTACGGCGTGCCTCATAATCAGAAAGTGGTTTTGGCACGTAAAACCCCAAATATTATTATTATTACATACATACCTACATACATACATACATACATACATACATACATACATACATACATACATACATACATACATACATACATACATACATACATACATACATACATACATACATACATAAACACATATATACGCACATATATATATACATGTATATTAATCGGGTAAGGTAAGTTGTTAGTAAAAACTGTTTTAGAAGCCCCCGGAAAGAGTGTAGTGACGGGCATAATTTAATATTTGATGGCAGTGAATTCCAAAACGAAATTGCAGAAACCAAGGCTGTCATTCTACCGTAGTTAGTGTTGACTTTAGGAAGCAAGAGATTGCTATTTTCAGAAAACTAGGTGTTATTTGTCTTGAAAAGTTGCGTTGGGGGAAGTAACTCAGTTGGAATGTCCCTGTTTCTACTTCTAAACAATATAAGACCTAATTTAAATTGAAATGTGCAGGTTAAGTGCAGAATTTCAAGAGAGCGAAAAATGGGTGCTGCTGATCCGGTGTGTGAACTACGGGTAATTATTCGGACCGCCCGGTTCTGAACGTGAATGAGGGATGTCAAGTGTGCGGGGTATGCCCCACGATGAAATGCAGTGAGGTGACTGTTAATGAAAGCGTAGTAAAGTGATTTTAGGATATGTTGCTGAAAACAGTGCATTGCTCGAATGAGTATGCGGATGCCAAAAGCAGTTTTCTTATTGAGAGAGTTTACGTGAATGTTATACTTAAGTTGAGGGTCTAATGTAACAGCTAGAAAAGTAACAAAATTATATGGGTTAATGACGTAGTTATAATGTATAGTTCATGGGTTATTGTAGGCGTGTTTTGGGACGAGTGAATTAACATAAAGTTTGTTTTAACACTGTTTACTTTTAGCAAGTTATTTTTACACCAAGAAACAAGATTCGTGACATGGGCGTTAAACTTTCTTAGTAGACTGTTAATGCTTTATGACTAGTCAATATAGTTGTATCATCAGCATAGAGCATGCAGTCAGAATAATTGGGCGATGATGGTAAGTCACTAATGTAAATGAGGAATAACAGAGGACCTAAAATTGATCCTTGTGGAACGCCCTGGTTAGTTGCTATTGGGGAGGATAAAACGCTTGCATATCTAGCAACCTGGGTTCTGTTAGTAAGAGAGCTTTGCAAAAGAGCTAAAGCAAGTCCACAAATTCCAAGTGATTCAAGTTTAGCATACAAAATGGAGTGGTGAATAGTGTAAAAAGCTTTGGTTAAATCAACAAATACCACCCCTGCCCATAGCCCATTATCAATAAATTGCTTTACGCTGTCACTTAGTTTTATCAGTGCTAATTCAGTTGATAAGTTAGCACGAGAACCAAACTTCTTAGGTGTCAAAAGGTTAAATTTTGTTTGGTAGTTCGTTAGGCGATTAACAAGGAGCTTCTCAATTACTTTACTTAAATATGGGAGTATCGTTATAGGGCGATAATTAGAAAAAATATTGCGATCTCTTTTTTTAAATACCGGTGTTACTTCTTCTTGTTTGAGACTCGTCGGTACGAAATGTAGTGTTAATAATATCAGAGAGGACAAAAAATAACTCATGAGCAACAAGTTTGATTTTAGATGGATAAATTGAATCTAGGCCGTAGCCTGTGGTCTTCGAATCTACTATATTGTGATGAACTTCATTTGGCGAAGTGGGTTTTAAGAAAAAGAGTGACGCAAGCGAGACAACCTAGGCAAGTTAGTGACAACGGCTGCAGAGCTCTTGAAAAATTATTCAATAAATGAATTGGTGATAGCTATAGGATTAGTTAGAGTGCTGGTTCCGTCCGTAAACTCTGTCACAGGCGCGTCCTGTTGATTAAGATTTAAAAATTCTTTAAATACGTTCCAATTATTTCTACAGTCATTCCCATTTTCGAGCACTTTATTTTGATAGTAGGTTCTTTTAGCCTGTTTAAGTAAGACGGTGAGAGTTTGTGAATACAATTTTAATCAAGCCCTTCGGGCGCTGGAGTTTTACTTTTTGTAGAGGTTATCTATTTATTTAGAGAGCGCAGTAATCCTCTAGTGATCCACGGGTTTCTGGAGGTGGAGTACCAACGTGATAAGGAGGATACAGACGTACAAGTATCTATGATATCTGTTAGTTTCTCATTCAAAGTGTTGAATGCTTTGTTAACGCAAGATTCCGCGGATAATAGGCCCCAGTCAGAGCCTGATACGATATCCACAAATTTTGCAGAATTGAAAGACCTCTTAATAACCATTTTATTTTTACATGTAGTTTGAATATTTAATAAGAGAAAAATTGGATAATGGTCAGTCAGATTAAAATTGAGCACACCAGCTTTTTTATTAGACATAGCGTTACTGAGGTCAATAAGCGTATTCCGACCGGAAGGAGCCCATCGTGTCGAAGAATCCAGTAGAGATTCCAAACCATGTCCAATAAAGCACTTGGAGTACTGGACACAAGAAGTATCGTTAATATTTGTTACGTTAATGTTAATGTCGCCTGCAATGATTACATTATAACTTTTGATAATGAACGAGTTTAATATACTATGAAGTTCACCACAAGAATCATCGTAAGATAATGATGGGGGAACGGCAAATTGAACCAATGATATTTCTTTTGTTAGATGGCAGAAAGTCATGGTCAAATTCAAGCCAAACTGATTCGCATTTAGCCATGGAAAATGCGATATCAGCACGCTGTTTATATGATAATCTGTTAGAAATAAACATTCCTGATCCACAGTGGCAGTCAGCCAGACGATGAAAAAATTCTGAACGATAGCCCGGTATGGAAAATAGGGTATCGTCAGCTGCAGATAGCCATGTTTCCGATAGACATATGAGCGAGAAGTGGTGATTGGTTAAAAGTTAACCATATCATCAACGTCTTTGGGTAAGCTTCGGGCGTTAAAATGTATGATATAAATGTAAGAAGTGGACGAAGAGCTAAGCAGCTTCAGCTGATGAAGTGTGGGAGGCCATGGTGGTTCACAGTCATCAAGGCAAACGATAGTGCTTATTAGGTAAAAAAGAAGAGGTGCGGAACACCCGACCGTCTGCCGACTTTCTAGCTTTGATGCGGCAGTTGTCGACCCAAAGGAACTGCCACTGCTTCTCGCTTTTGAGAGTCAATCCTTGAGCAAACAGCCGCTTGTTCTCCGGAGACAGGTGATGGTTGACGAATATGGGCGTGTCCTGATTCGCCATGCCAATGGACCTTTTGTCCATGGTCCATGGTTGTCCATGGACCAAGATGGGTGGTCCATGGACAACCACCCATGGACCACCCATGGCTGCAGACAGGAACATTCCAAGTGAATACACCTTGTAAACTCACCGGCTACAATTTGTAAATTGCAGTAAGCGCCTTAAAGTAATTCCTTAAGAGGTTAATTAGGAATTTTTCCGAATTAGCTAATACGTGTCTCGATTTCTCGAGCAAATAATGTAAGCCTTTCTGAGTAATCCATCTGATTGACTAGAATTATGTTATCCGCAACAGGCGATTTTTTTTTATTTAGGGAAACTTAAATATGATCACCCCGCATATTTTGGCAACAAACATTCCCTTTCTTTCAGTGAGATTGTAGCTATGCTTCTCTTTTTCAAATTGCTGTGCTCATCATGGGTCGTTGCATAACAGAACGTAAGGCAACTGTATTTTTCAGCAAAATATTTAGGCACTATACTTATACAGGCAGAAAATATTATACTATACCACAGGCAAGAAATTTTGACAAGCCGAACATATGGGCTAATACTTTAGGCTAAATTGATGTAATGACGGTGTTCATTTATCAGCGTTTAAAGATAGTACATTGTGCCTCCCTTTAGCTTTTCACTTGTTAAAAAGAATAAATTCTTTTGTCTTGCGAGCCAAGCCACAATCTGATTATTAGACGCAATGAGGGAGTTCAAAATAATTTTAATCACCTGGGGTTATTTAACGTGCACTTAAATCTAAATACGCGAGTATCCTTGCATTTTGTCCAACTTGAAATTCGGCAGCCACGGCCGTGATCGAAACTTCAAGGTTGCTTTTTGACACTCGCATAGTTTGTCTTTGCTAATCTAAGACTGTTTCCGGTCACGTGCTCTTTATGTTTCTTACTTTTCACGTGCACGATTTTCATCTCGATGAATACAGCACCTTCAGCTATTGTTAACGCTGCCGTAATTATTCACCTTGTTTTGTCCAATATCTTTTCACGGCATTGCACAGTTAAAGTTTTACGCTCAAAAGTTGCGTCAGTCTTTTTGAAGGACAACCTATAAAACCTTTGCTGTGCACCATATGCGTCAACTTTGCGTTTGAAACGAATTTGTTAGCGTAGGCGAAAGCGCGGCAAAAACGACTAATTATCTGCTGGGCTCGATATATATTCTAGTATTGCTTTATGTAAGTGTTGTACCTCTGTTCTTAAGTGGGATGTGAATATTTCGATCATCGATGCACGTAATCGTGCAAACTGCGCAAATTAGACATTTTTACGCTGTCAGCGAGCATAGAACCTAAATTCCCCCTGTCCATCACAGCGCGCCTTTACGGCTTCCGACACAATATGGCGGCGCAACTGGACGTGTCACCACCCTGTCCAGAGAAGCCTGGCATCGAGGCACCCTAGTGCACGCCTCATAAATAACTCGCTATATTCAGTCATCGTAAGATAGGTTTTGCCACAATTTATTAAATGTGAAGTGAAAGACTTATTTTCTTTCCTCGCCACACCTATATGAAATTGACCCGAAGTTTTATTTTCTTTGAAGCAATTGAAGTTGCGTCTTGATTTTACGTAGAAAACGGTTTTCTTCAGCAACGTTTGTGCCTTCCTCACCTAGTCACGCTTTAATCTCTGCTCCCACAACCACCCTTGCTGGTGTCGGTGACAATCGGTTCTGGACTGTCTTTCGCCCGAAGCTTTGCGACCCATTTGAATCGAGCTTGGTACTTACTCGCCTGATAAGGCCGTCTAACTTGTTTCTTGCCGATTCAAGCTTCGAGGAGCAACACATAGGTGGCGCTGAAGCTTACTACGAATCCTAGCAGCAGCCGCGCTGTGCGATGTCTGTACCCTCTCGTAACGTAAGGCAGTAGGCAATAAAGTCATCTAGGTCACTATGTACAGCCAGCAAGGCGGAAAGCTGGGCTTTATCTCGATCCCTTTATCTCTAATAGCGCACTGGACACTGTGAATAGGACAACAAAATGGGGTCCGTGACGTCGCGTGAATACTCCCTGGGAGCTTTCGACTCAACATTGGGCATATCTTGCCTTCTTCCAGCTCCAAGATAATGAGCTTATGGACTTTGGTGAAACGTTTCACGCGATCGTCGCCGAATTTGGTGATGTCAGCACGGTTCGACTGGCCGACGGGCACCGTTCGACCTCACGCGCAACATGCTTTTTTTTTTCCTTTCTTTATTTCCACCTTTCTTTGCTTTCTGTTAATACCTTGTCATTTTCATTTGCCCTTGCTTTTTTGCCACGTCCCTACAACGGCAGGCACACTTGACGCTAGGAAAAGAAGGAACAGGAAAAGAAGGCACATAACACTTTTCAAAAGCTCAAAGAAGAAAGGAGGTGAATTGTGGAAGCGAGCACTGTCGAAAGATAGGCGCGGTGCGTCGCCTGGATATCAGTTGGTCTCGTCAAAGGCATCGCAAGGCAAGTTGGCACTGATGTCTATCTTCCTCCGTGATACCGCGAAGTAATGATACGGCGACAGTGCTGTGTTGTCGTCGGTACATTCAAGGTATAGTGATCTACGGGTGTAGATGAGAGATTCCCCAAAGGACCATGCCTGCAGACATAGTCTCTATAGACCAGAAAAATGGACCAGGCCAGAACCTGTAGATAGAACACAAGTGAGCTTATGATTATGGCGATGTCGAGACTGCGTTACCAGACGGCCTTCGGGTCGAGACGATCGCATCACTCGCAAAGCGAGCTGACGTGCTTATACAAAAAAAAGCCGCGAAGGTCAGTCGCTTGCCCTGTAGTACAACCGTACATATACACAACTTTTGCGCAAAGTATAAGAATCCGTAACTTTCATTTGCTGCAACAGACGTACAGTCCTCTCTGGCAGGACAGGACCGTAAGCGCTTAGGAAAATTCAGAGCGTCGAAAGGCCGCGTGCTCTATGATATTAAGTATGGCAAAAAATCTACAATTTTCGTACTTTCTTCTCAGTCCATGAGCGGAATCCTGTCACACACAATGGTAGCTATCGCTTCTATTTCATCCGCTGAGAGAGGGAGAGAGGGAGAGAGAGAGAAATTTATTTGATAGAAAGCAGAGAACTATATAGGTCAGTCTGAGTTATTGTACGGTCTGGTCTGTGGAGGGGAAAGAGCACGAAGACGTGAAATTAAGGACGATGGTGCATAACGGTGGATGGGCGTAAGTGTGCATATCGTCTGAAGAGCACACGAAAGCTGATCGAAATGAAAAGTCCAAGAAAAGTTGGGAGATGTCCGTGCGTGCCGATGAATAGACTAGGCTTTGACTCTTTCACACGCGCGCAGCACAAGTGCCAATAAAATGCGGTTCAAAGGGCGAGGAGTGACAAATGATAATATAAGTATTTTGAATGGCTGAGGGACATGGCTTTATACTCAGGAGATCCATCTGAGCGCGACACAACACCTATGCGAGCCCTGAGGGCCCTGATGTGGACCAATGCCACTAGAACAGTCTTTTCTTTTTTTACAGCAAGACTGGTGCAGAAGAGCTAATGAGTGTGCTTTGAGCGATATCTCTTTTTAGAGCTTCCCGGTATATTCGGCCCAACAATTTGGCAGCCATCTCAAGACAAGGCAGAATAACCAGCACCCCGTGACCAGAAATAGTTCAAAGGTAGCGGAAAATACATTTTCAGTGGCTTGCATAAAAATTCATTTCGAGGCACATAATGAAATCAGTATTCAAATCAGGTAAATCAGGTATTTAAACCAAAGAGGTAAATAAAAGCTTTTTAAGCAGCTTGGCGAGTTCTTCAACTTATTTTTTTTCAGGCAGCGGTTAGCAAATTGGACAAAGTGTAAAACGATAATAATCCCGAAATGAACGTCGACAGTAACTTGTTATGTCACTGTAGCTAATCAGATAACATCAATCGACACAAACTGCTAATTTATTTTAACACGCACATAGCTGTACCGCAGAAGAGTGGAGCTCTGCACTGTGGAGCTCCGAGCTTTCACCTCAAGTACGGGCTGTCCAGAGAGCCCGCAATGCGACGGTGAGGCTTGGCCTTCCCGTAGTGGAAGCGGCAGGCGGCTTCATCACCTCCCTGAAAAGGGGGCATTGGAGCCTCTCAGGACCATCAAAAAAGTTCCTTGTCTGTCTGTCAGTGACACACCTTTGACAAAAGCAAAAATAATGGTTACAATGAGCAACAAAAATGCATCAATACTTTGAAGTATTTATGTATTTACGCCTTCAAGAAGACAATTCCAGTTGTCGAAACGTTGACTCCTGCTTTCACCTTGTTCTCGTTTTGCGCATCGTCATAGATACTTTGGTAACTTAAGCATACTGCAAAAGAAGAAAAAAGAACGTGGTCGGAATGTCGTCGGTTTCTATTTTTACGAAATTCTACGAACATATTTTTATTTATTTACACCGGAATTTTCTTTGTCCGTAAATGTATTATTCCACATGAACTTTCACTGTCTGTTACGGAAGGACAATTTTCAGCGTCAAGAAACCCAGTTTCTTTCCTTACTTTTTTTTTCCAGCGAATATGTGGTACGCTATTAGCGTTAGGTAGGATAAAGGGCTGTGATCATAGGCTATTGAGGTCTAGGATTGCCCTCAATTTGAAGGGAGAAAGAGCAAAATTAGTCGAGAATAAACAGGGCAACCTAGACGCAGTAAGGGTAAAAGCAGACGAATTCAGCCTGGTGCTCGCAAATATGAAGCTTTAGAACAGGAAGATGAAAATAAAATAGAGGTAATGAGTGCAGCGGTGGCGTAGAGGTAGAACACCCGCCTCGCGTGCAAGAGGTCCGTGGTTCGAATCCCGGTGCCGCGCTATTTTCCATCGGATTTTTTTAAAAAATCCGTGTGTTGATAAAATTGCATAAAACAGGCCTGGAGTGTGGCCTGATCCCGGTGACCAGAACCGGTAACGCACTCCCTCACCAGAGCAGGATTGGCCACCCTGGTGCAGTACTTGGCCACAACCTCCTATATGAACACAACAATCAAACCCCGGCCCTCAGTCCCCCGCAGCTGCGAAGCAACTGACCACGGCTGCGGTCAGACTTGCGACGCAGCAGAGGGTGCTAAGAATCCCTGGCTCCGGACAGGCCGCCATTGGAATCTGAACCTGGCAACGTTTAACGCTAGAACGTTATCTAGTGAGGGGAGTCTAGCAGTGCGATTGGAGGAATTAGAGGGCAGTAAATGGGATATAACAGGGCTCAGTGAAGTTAGGAGGCCAAAAGAAGCATATACAGTGCTAAAATGCGGGCACTTCCTGTGTTACCAGGGCTTAGCGGAGAGACGAGAAGTCGTATTCCTGATTAATAAGAATATAGCTGGTAACATACAGCAATTCTATAGCATTAACGACAGGGTGGCAGGTTTTGTTGTGAAACTTAATAAGAGGTACAAAATGAAGGTTGTACAGGTCTGCGCCCCTACCTCCAGTCATGATGACCAGGAAGTCGAAAGCTTCTATGAAGACGTGGAATCCGCGATGGGTAGAGTGAAAACAAAATACACTATACTGATGGGCGACTTTAATGCCTAGGTAAGCGAGAAGCAGGCTGGAGACAAGACAGTGGGGGAATATGGCATAGGCACTAGGAATAGCAGGGGAGAGTTATTAGTAGAGTTTGCAGAACAGAATAATAAGCGGATAATGAATACCTTCTTCCGCAAGCGGGATAGCCGAAAGTGGACCTGGAGGAGCCCAAACGGCGAGACTAGAAATGAAATAGACTTCATACTCTGCGCTAACCCTGGCATCATACAAGATGTGGACGTGCGCTGCAAGGTGCGCTGCAGTGACCACAGGATGGTAAGAACTCGAATTAGACTAGACCTGAGTAGAGAACGGAAGAAGCTGGTACATAAGAAACCGATTAATGAGTTAGCGGTAAGAGGGAAAATAGAGGACTTCCAGATCAAGCTACAGAACAGGTATTCGGCTTTAACTCAGGAAGAGGACCTTAGTGTTGAAGCAATGAAGGACAATCTTGTGGGCATCACTAAGGAGTGTGCAATAGAAGTCGGTGGTAACTCCGTCAGAAGGGATACCAGTAAGTTATCGCAGGAGACGAAAGATCTGATCAAGAAACGCCAATGTATGAAAGCCTCTAACCCTACAGCTAGAATAGAACTGGCCGAACTTTCGAAGTTAATCGACAAGCGTAAGACAGCTGACATAAGGAAGTATAATATGGATAGAATTGAACATGCTCTCAGGAACGGAGGAAGCCTAAAAGCAGTGAAGAAGAAACTAGGAATTGGCAAGAATCAGATGTATGCGTTAAGAGACAAAGCCGGCAATATCATTACTAATATGGATGAGATAGTTCAAGTGGCTGAGGAGTTCTATAGAGATTTATACAGTACCAGTGGCACCGACGACGATAATGGAAGAGAGAATAGTCTAGAGGAATTCGAAATACCACAGGTAACGCAGGAAGAAGTAAAGAAAGCCTTGGAAGCTATGCAAAGGGGGAAGGCAGCTGGGGAGGATCAGGTAACAGCAGATTTGTTGAAGGATGGTGGGCAGATTGTTCTAGAGAAACTGGCCACCCTGTATATGCAATGCCTCATGACTTCGAGCGTACCGGAATCTTGGAAAAACGCTAACATAATCCTAATCCTTAAGAAAGGGGACGCCAAAGACTTGAAAAATTATAGACCGATCAGCTTACTGTCCGTTGCCTACAAAGTATTTACTAAGGTAATTGCAAATAGAATCAGGAACACCTTAGACTTCCGTCAACCAAAGGAGCAGGCAGGATTCCGTAAAGGCTACTCAACAATAGACCATATTCACACTATCAATCAGGTGATAGAAAAATGTGCGGAATATAACCAACCTTTATATATAGCTTTCATTGATTACGAGAAAGCGTTTGATTCAGTCGATACCTCAGCAGTCATGGAGGCATTGCGGAATCAGGGTGTAGACGAGCCGTATGTAAAAATACTGAAAGATATCTAGCGGCTCCACAGCCACCGTAGTCCTCCATAAAGAAAGCAACAGAATCCCAATGAAGAAAGGCGTCAGGCAGGGAGATACGCTCTCTCCAATGCTATTCACAGCGTGTTTACAGGAGGTATTCAGAGACCTGGATTGGCGAGAATTGGGGTTAAGGGTTAATGGAGAATACCTTAGTAACTTGCGATTCGCTGATGATATTGCCTTGCTTAGTAACTCAGGGGACCAACTGCAATGCATGCTCACTGACCTGGAGAGGCAAAGCCGAAGGGTGGGTCTAAAAATTAATCTGCAGAAAACTAAAGTAATGTTTAACAGTCTCGGAAGAGGACGGCAACTTACAATAGGTAGCGAGGCACTGCAAGTGGTAAGGGAATACATCTACTTAGGGCAGGTAGTACGTGACCGCGGATCCGGATCATGAGACGGAAATAATCAGAAGAATAAGAATGGGCTGGGGTGCGTTTGGCAGGCATTCTCAGATCATGAACAGCAGATTGGCATTATCCCTCAAGAGAAAAGTTTATAACAGCTGTGTCTTACCAGTACTCACGTACGGGGCCGAAACCTGGAGGCTTACGAAAAGGGTTCTACTGAAATTGTGGACGACCTAACGAGCCATGGAAAGAAGAATGATAGGTGTAACGTTAAGGGATAAGAAAAGGCCAGATTGGGTGAGGGAACAAACGCGAGTTAATGATATCTTAGTTGAAATCAAGAAAAAGAAATGGGCATGGGCAGGACACGTAATGAGGAGGGAAGATAACCGATGGTCATTAAGAGTTACGGAATGGATTCCAAGGGAAGGGAAGCGTAGTAGAGGGCGGCAGAAAGTTAGGTGGGCGGATGAGATTAAGAAGTTTGCAGGGACAACATGGCCACAATTAGTACATGACCGGGGTAGTTGGAGAAGTATGGGAGAGGCCTTTGCCCTGCAGTGGGCGTAACCATGATGATGATGATGCTGATGATGATGATGATGATGAGTGAAAGCGTAACTAGGTTGATTTCAGAAGCAGTAATTGAAATGAGAGGTAAGACACCAATGCTACCAGTAGGTATGCTCTCCCAGGGCCTAATAAAGAAATGACAAAGCATGAAAGTGTAACTCAAGAGACCAGATAGAATTTTCTGAACTGTCAACGCTGATAGACAAGAAGAAAGCAACCGATATTCGAAACTATAAGGTCGGAAATATTGACGAAGTTGTAAAAATGGGCGCAGCATGAAATTACTGAGAAAAAAGTTGGGAAAGGACAGGGCAAGATGTATGCAGAGAAAGATAAGTAGGGTAGTTTCATCAGTAATTTCGATGATATAGTAAAAGCGTAAGTCTATACTGGCCAGTGCAGTATCCAGAACAGTCACGCAACCTTCATTGGAAGTAGTGATGAACAATACAGAGATGCTCCTTCTATAACTATCCGCCGCGGTGGCTTAGTGGCTATAGTGTTGTGATGCTATGCATGAGGTTTGCGGGATCAAATCCCGGCAGCGGCAGCCGTACTTATATGGGGGCGAAATGCAAGAACGCCCGTGTCCCGTACATTGGGGGCACGTTGAAGATTCCCTGGTGGTCAGAATTAATCCGGAGTCCCCCGCTACGGTGTGCCTCATAATCAAACCGTAGTTTTGGCAGGTAAAGGCACGTCCACGTCAGCGGCAACAATGCCGCAACAGCGAACCGGCCTCCAGTTCCGTAGAACGTCTGCCACGCGAGAGGTGTCTAAAGTAGACGGCAGTTAGGCCGGCGCATCATCCGCCGCACGACCGACGCTCCAGTCGACGACCACGAAGATGGTGCGCCTCCGCCGCTGGCGACGCAAACATAGGCTGCAGCTTCTTGCCATCACACATAGGTATCATAGGCAACGAGATGGCGGACAGCCTCGCCCATAGAGCGCTGTCTGGGAATCCTTTGAGAAAAGTGCCTCAAGAAGACAAGAGACTCTTCAGAGAAGCGGTGTCGTGCCACTTCAGTTCTTTGTGGAGCTCACCTCACAAGCCGTGTGTGATCAAGGGTCTCAAAAGAAACCAAGCCACCTTACTGCTCCGCATTCGCACGGGCTCTGCTCGTACCCCTGCGTGGAAGTATAAGACTGGCCTGGCGTTATCACCATTATGTTCAACGTGTGGTGTGTGCGGTGACATAGAACATTACCTAATGTGCTGTATTGTGTATAACGCGGAAAGGAGGGTGTTATTCGGGTCCCTCAAGAACACAGGACTTCCTCACAGCTCTCTTCAGGACATTGTTTTCCCGCGCGGGAACCGATTGTGTAGGAAGGAGGTCTCTCGCCTTCTGTTCAATTACCTACAGGACACGGATTTGGCTTCCACATGGTGAACTGAGGAGTGACCATTTGTAATTGGGAGGTCTGTGTCTGATTATGTGATTTATTTATTTTAAGTGTCGCTACGGTGGAGCAATTGCCGGCAGCAACTGCAAGGCTAATCCCCCCAGTAGCCTACAACAACTCAACTCAACTCAACTCAACAACTCTGTTCCAAGCAAAATACTTTCCGCTGTGTAAAGTGATGCGCAAATTGTGCATTTTATGAAAGCGATATACACTGTCAAACGTTGAACACGAAAGAGAGCTCCGATACTGGTCGAGCTCAGCTGCAGTGCACAGCTTCCGACGGCAGACGACCGTCGGTAGCCGCTCTTCGAACCATCGGCTCGCATCGCAGCCGATGGTGCCGCTAATATTAGCGTATTTTCTTCTTTGTGTATAATTATTGCGAAGAGCGACAACAACGGTAAGAAAATATTGCGGCTTGTAAGCGTCGATGATTCATTCCGAAGCGCAGTCAGCTTTAGCTTTGAAGTGAACCGCGGAGAAGGAAGGCATAGCGACGATATCGGCGCCGCCGAGCAATCAGCGGCGGGTGCCTGCCGTCGGTGCCAGAGTGACCACTCCTCGGTCTCTGAGTGGCATATTCGCCGTACGGCTGCCGCACAAATGGGTCCCGGTCCCATCCTCTCGGCGGCAAGGAAATCTCGCCGTTCGCGAGCAAAACCACCGTCGAACGGCGGTCCGCGAACGGCGAACGGCGTGCGGCGAGTTGCCGTGCCGGTAACGTGGACGGGCTTTGAAAGCCCATAATTCAATTATCCTTATATAACTAGCGATAACGTTAGAAAAGCCTTGCAAGACATGTCCCGAGGAAAGCGGCAGAAGAAGATCGAATAACAGTCGATTTAATCAACAATGGAGGAAATATTATGCTTGAAAAGCTTGCGGGCCTTCACACGCAATGCCTCATGACTTCAAGTATACCAGAGAGCTGGAAGGATGCCAACATTATACTGATCCCGTAAGAAGGGAGACGTTAAAAGAACTGAGGAATGATAGAGCCATTATTGTGCTTTCAGAATCTTGGGTATAGAATGTTACCCAAGATAACTTCCAATAGAATCAGGGCAACATTCAATGAAACAAAAGAACAGATTGGCTTCAGGAACACATATTCCACAATGGATCACGTCCATGTCACCAATCAGGTAATTGAGAAATCTGTAGAGTACAATCAGCCTCTCTGTATGACTTTCATACATTGTGAAAATGTATTTGATTCAGTAGAGAGACCTGTAATAATGAAGGTACTGCGTAATCAAGGAGTACAGGAGGCATGCGTGAATATCTTGTGAAATATCTGCAAATGCTCCACAACAATCTTGCTTCTTCACAAGTAAAGTGAAAAAATGGCTATCAAGAAATGGCTCAGGCAAGGACACAGAATCTCTCCAATGTTATTCACTGCATGCTTAGAAGTATTCAAGCTATTGTACTATTATGCTATTGTATTGGGAAGGCGTAGGAGCGAGGGTCAACGGCGAATATATCAACAACTTTCGGTTTGCAGATGACATTGCGCGGTTCAACAAAACTGTGGATGAATTTCAGCAAATAATTTAGAGCCTTAACCAATAAATCGAAAGAGTAAAGTTGAAGATCAATATGCAGAAGTCAAAAGTAATGTACAGTAGCTTGAAAAGAGAACAAGAATTTATGATCAAAAGTCAGCCACTAGAATATGTGCAGGAGAATGTTTATCTATAGGTTAATCACTCACAGGGGAGCCTGATCATGAGAAGGAAACTTACAAAAGAATAAAAATGGGTTGGAGGGCTTACGGCAGGCATTACCAAATCCTGAACGGGAGCTTACCATCGTCATTGAAAAGAAAAGGGGACAATAATCGCATTCTCTCGGTGCTAATATATTGTACATAAAGTTGGTGGGTAACAAAGAATCTCGAAAGCAAGTTAAGGATAGCGCAAAGAGCGATGGAACGCAAAACATTAGGCGTAACGTTATAAGAGGCAGGAAGAGGGTGAATAGCGGTGTGAATCAGAGAGAAAATGGATTTAGCCGATGTTCTTGTTCACATTAAGAGAAAGAAATGGAGCTGGGCAGGCCATGTAATGTGTAGGGCAGATAACCGGTGAATCATTAGAGTTACAGAAAGGTTGCCAAGGGTAGGGAAGCGCAGTCGAGGACGGCAGAAAATTAGGTGGGTTAATGAAATTAAAAAATTGCAGGCGCAAGTTGAAATCAGCTAGCGCAAGACAAAGGTAATTGGAGATCGCTTGGAGAGCCCTTGTTCCTGCAGTACACATATACAGATTATTATTATTATTAGTATTATTATTATTATTATTATTATTATTATTATTATTATTATTATTATTATTATTATTATTATTATTACGATGATGATGATGATGGGATTCATTGATTTTGTTGACGTGGAAATGTGCTGCATGACTGCAGATATCACCCTTCAACACTGTAGCTGCATCCAATCACTCATTCAATCAGCAAGGACAAGGAGGAAAGAACGTTTATTGTGAGAAACAGCAAAAAAGTGTTCTTTCTTCGCGCTAGGTGGGCGGCTCTCTTAGCCCAGAAAGTCGTTGGCTCATGCCGCAGCCCGGGCCCGGTCCACCAGACTTCGCTGATCTTCCAGGCTCTGTGCATTTAACATGGCCTCCCACGTTTCTTCGATCGCTTGTAGCGGTTCTGAGGCATCATCTTGACTGTTTTTCTCGCGGTGTGGGCACACCAACCCCATGTGTTGCAGGGTGTCTGGTACATCACAATATCGGCATAGGTATGAGAATTTGGTGTGGTGCATCCGGTGCATGATAATTCCATGGACTTACGTATTCGTTTGTAGTCTGCGGATGGCGGTGGCTTCTTCCTTGCTTAATTTTGGATGTGGTAGAGGATATTGTCTTCTTTCCAGTCAGTAGTGTTGCAATATTACGGCGTAATTTATGGTAATGCAGTGGCGTAGCTAGGTCGTCTGGCACCCGGGGCCGATAGCTCTTCTGTCACCCCCCCCCCCTTGTGTAGTCGAGGAAGGCGAGGATATCGGCAATTTTCGGGTTTCTTCAGACGTATATGACACCCCCCCACCCCCCCTACTGGCCCCGTGCACCCGGGTCCCAGGTCCCCCCCCCCCCCCCCCCGTTGCTACGCCACTGCGGTAATGTCATCCACTCTCGTCGCTTTCCCGAGACAGTGCGGCAGGAAATCCCGGCTGGTATGCTCTCGGGCGACAGCATGTGCTGCTTCGTTTCCTGCTATAGGTGTTCGTGACCTGGTGTCCATGCGACGTAGGTTTCGGGTAGTTTTTGGCGTCTTGTTATGTCTTTTAGAATCTTCACTGCTGCGGCAGAAATTCCGCCTTTTCGTAGGTTTCTACATGCCGTTTGCGAGTCGCTCAAGATGATTGCTGTGTCTTTGTATGTGGCGATGCCGAGGACGATGGCCACTTCCTCCACCGTTTCTGGATTTCTGGCCGGTATGGTGGCAGCGATTAGCTCATTCCCTTGGTTGTTGGTCACGGTAATTGCGTATGCTCTTCTACCTGTTTATTTTGCCACATCTGCATATCTCGTGTTGGGGTTCTTTGAGTATTTCTTGCTGAGCGCTCTAACTCTTGCTTGTCTTCTGTCTTTGTGGTATGTTGCATGCATATTGCGAGGTATTGGGGCGACTGAGATAGAGTCACGAAGAAGTGGCGGCAATCGGGCTTTCGCGTCTGGGTCTGCTATGAAGTTTTCGCTCTATGCGAGTTTGCGAAGTACTGCTCTGCCTGTTTGAGCCAGCTTAAACCGTTCCAGCTGGCTGGCTCTGTGCGCTTCACTCATTTCTTCCCCGGTGTTATGGAGGTCAAGTTTGAGGAGTGTCGGGGTTTAGGTCGTACTGGGGAGTCCTAGTGCGCTCTTGATCACTTTTCTGATGATGATGTTGAGTTTTTCAATTTCAGCTTTCTTGAGGAGTAGATACGGGGTGCCATATGTGATCCGGCTTATAAGGAGTGCTTGGATTAATATGACGGTTTCTTGCTCTTTAAGTCCTTTTCTTTGGGTGGTTATACGCCGAATGAGATTGGTTATTTGTGTTAGGGTCTTCTGAAGCTTCGGAAGTGTAGCTGCGCCAGAACCGTCTTTATGTATTGTGAGACCAAGGACGCGGAGGGCGCCAACTTGAGGGACATTGATTCTATTGAGTCTGACGTTGGTATCTCGGGCGACGTAGGCTGGTGGTCTTCCCCGGGTCCTTGCCTTGAGTAAAAGTAGCTCTGATTTTTCGGGGGCGCACTGGAGATCGCATCTTGAGAGGTGCACTTCTATCTGATTGATTGCCTCTTGGAGGGTAATTTGCTGTTGGCCGGTTGTGGACGCTTTTGTCCATAACGTTATATCGTCGGCGTATATTGCATGACTTAAATCATCGATGCCATCGAGTTGTTGCGGGAGCTTAATCATGGCGAGATTGAAAAGCAAAGGGGAAATGACTGACTCTTGTGGAATTCCTTTTTTGGCCATTTCGAACTTGTCGCTTCGGATGTTGCCGATACCCACCGTAGCCGTGCGATGTTTGAGAAAGTCGTGTACTTATTGGTAGGTCCGGGTTCCGCAGTTGGTGTCTTGGAGATTCTGGAAAATTGGTTCATGCTTCACATTATCGAAGGCTCCTTCTATATCTACAGTTAAAATAGAGAACTTTTTTTGGCGTTCTAGGTAGCCGAAGAGGTCCTCCTTGAGCTGTAGTAGTATATCTTGTGCTGAGAGGAGCTGTCGGAAGCCAAACATTGTGTCTGGCCTGAGTCCTGAGTCTTCGAGGTATGTGGTGAGGCGATCGTGAACCATGTGTTCGAGAAGCTTTCCAGCGCAGGAAGTAAGGAAGATGGGCCGTAGGTTGATGATTTGTAGTGGCTTGTTGTGTTTTGGGATCATAATGACTTCTGTGTGCTTCCATTCGGCCGGGAGCTCACCTTTTTCCCAGCAGTTATTCATGTAGTCGAGGAGTCCATTTAGGGCCTTGTCTGGTAGGTTTCGTAGGATCTTGTTGGTAACCTTGTCATTTCCTGGCGATGTGTTACGGGTCAGTTTGGCAAGGGCGGCATGGAGTTCATGAAGCGTGAAAGGGCTGTCGAGGGTGAGGTTTGGTTAGCTTTTGTACGGTCGGGGATCGGTAACCTTGTGGCCTTGTCTCCGACAAGTTTACGCTTGATTTCTTCCAGGATTTGCTTCTCAGTTCCTGGATGGGAATTAATGATTTTCTTGAGGTCATGTTTTGGCTGGGTCTTGATTTTGGTGGTAGCTAGAAGGGCTCGCAGTATATGCCAGGTCTTCGTGCTGAGTGTGCCTTGAAGTTGGCCGCACAGCTTATGCCAGTTCTGACTGCTGAGTTGATCTCCGTATTCTTCTGCTTGCTTTGTTATGTGAGCGTTTCTGCAGTTTGCGGTTAAGTTTCATCTTTTTCCACCGCCTCAGTAGTCCTCTTCTGGCATCCCAAAGATGTAGGAGGTGAGAGCCTACGGCCGGCGTGTCCATTGTGAGTTGGATGACTTTAGTGCGCTTCTCCGCCGTCTTGACCACTTCGTTGAGCCACTCTTCAATATTTTCGATGTTTTCTTCTATGGCATGTTCTTGGAAGGCCTTCCAGTCCGTCAGGCTTGCCGTTCCGGTTCTTCTTGGCTTCTTATGGTGCAGGATTTCAAGCTGAAGGATGTGGTGGTCGCTGCCTAGATTTTCTTCCAGTCGGGTCCATTCCGCCTTGGATATTGCTATTGTAAAGGTGAGGTGGGGATTTGTATCTCTGGACACACTGTTGCCTATTCGAGTCGTTAGTTTAGGATCATTCCAGAGGGTGAGGGGATTCTGTTGCGCTGAATCGGTGCACTCGCGCTCCTTTCTTGGTCGTGTGCTGGTAACCCCATGCTGTGTGGGGGGCATTAAAATCCCCCATTATTACGAGTTTTTGGCCTTTAGGTAGTCTTCTGGCTTGCGTGATGAAGTTTACAAAGTCGGACAACGGATCCCTGGGTGGACTATATAAGCATAGTACGTATAGTCTTTGGCGTGTCTTCTGAGGTAGCACTTCCACTAGGTGTGTTCCACGGTTGTTCCCTGGATTGTGTGGTCTTGCGTGGTGAGATTTTTCTTCGTCAGGATGGCTGTTCTCTGAGATCCGGTGTGTGTATCATATCCCTGTATGCGCAGCTTGGTGTGATAAGTTTCTTGGATAGCGATGATATCTGGTTGTTCCAGTTTGGTCAGTTCTTGGAGGTTTGTTCTTTTGGTTCGGATAGAGCGACAGTTCCATTGCCACAGCTTCATTGGGAGTTGTGGTAATCTCTTCTTGGTATTACTCGCCATCTTGTTCGATATCATTGTTTTCGCCACGGGCCATGGATTCCAGTCTGGCTGCATTGTGGAGGTCTTTACGTGCTTTCTTGCTAGCCGTATCGGTGTTGTTGAGTAGCTTTTCTACTGTGGCTTTGGTTACGTGGTTCTGCTTGACATAGGACATGAAGTTGCTGAGGTTCTGGAGGGTAGCATGGATAGGGGGCAGTTGAGCGGTGGTGTGTTGCTGGAGCTGTTGTGTTATCTCCTTTGCATAAGTGGTCATGGCCTCCTGTATCGGCTTCCGCACCTCCATTGTTACAATTTCCTTGATTCTTTCTTCCGTAAGGAGTGGTGGGATGTTTGGCATTCCTTGAGGTTTCGAGGCTTGATTGGCGTTGTTTTATTCTTTGCACCTTTGTATGAGCTTGCCAACGAGGGCTTGCTGATTTTGGATTTGTACTCGCAGATCTCGTTCGGTTGCCGTGGCTTCTTGTTCTCGTGTGTTTCCTCCTGCAGCGTCTGCATACGCGACTCGCTTTTGTGGGTTGCATGTACGGGATCCAGACCGTGATCTTGATCGGGATCCATCGTTTGCTTGACCGCCTGTTGATTTGGAGTCACTTCTGGATCTGCATGGACTGTGTAGTGAGGTATTGCTTGATACGGATAGTGACGGGAAGTCTGAGTCTGAATTTGAGTTCCATCTGCGTTGCTGCTCTTGTATCTTGTTTTCCCATTGCAGTCTGATCTTGTACGGTGGTGGATTTGGTTTCAGTTTATGTCGGCACCCCCTTCCTGCTGTCTCATGGGGTTGTTGACAGATTTTATAACTGGGCTGGCAGTCATGGTCTTCCGGTTGATTTTCCATCCCGCATATGTAGCAGAAATTGATAAGGGGTTTAGGGCAGATATCTTGCCGGTGCCCTAGTTCTCCGCAGGTTCTGCAGTATTGCACGGATTTCCTGTATGGTTTGCAGCGGTAGTCACAGCATTTATATATGATGTTGTATGGGACGTGCAGTCCGTCGAAGTAGATGAGTGCTGTTCACGATCTTCCCAGCATGCGTGCTGCGAGAACCGTGTATCTTGCGGACACTCGTAGCCCTTGTAGTAGTTCTTTGCTCGTGCCTGGCGTGATGTTGTACATTACGCCTTTGCTGATGTGCTTTGTAGTCCTGACATGTGCTTTAACTTCGTAAATGGACCCTCCAAGCTGGATGCTGGTGATCTTGAGGAGCATGTCGTACGCTATGTCTTTGTTTGGTGTACTTGCGATTATTATATTCTCGACAAGTTGCACTTGAATCCGGATGTTGTCATAGAAGTCTTTTTGGGACAACTCGCTAGCTCGGCCGATGGCATGTGTCACTGCCACCAATGTCCATTTGGAGAGTTGTAATCCCGCCTTAGGTCTGTAGATGATCTTCGTGTCGTCCGCTGGAAAAGGTGGAAGTCTCCGTTTTCTATAATGTGGCATGTTTCTCGCAATAGGTATTGTTGCTCCGGCTTGCTGCGTTCGTAGTTGGTCTGCTTCCTCGGCTGTGGGTTTTGTATGCACCTGAGTCTTCTTGCCTCTCCTCTCCCATGTGTGCCATTTTTCCTGGATGTTTATCGCCTTTCCGCTGCTCTCGTCATACGTCCACTCCGCTTCCAGTTGTTGCTGCAGCTCTTGTATCGTCTCCACCTGCATTTCAATGCTGTCGTTTTCCTGGTTCAGTTCTCGTGCAGTTCTTGCTGCGTCGAATGCCCCAGTCATTGGTACTCAGCGGCGGCTCACGAGCACTCACGAGCCACGGGACACGCTCCGCGTGTCACGGGTCACGCGCGTTCGGCTTGTAAGGTTAGCTCCGTTAGCGTGGCTTGAAATCTCCAAACGGTAAAAAATTACGGTAATTCCACGTACCGCTCATAAACTTAATATTCTCCGGTACCACTTCCGCGCCGATTCCGTCGATGTCACAGTTTTCGATGAATAAAAGCAGGTGTCCGCAAAATTGCCGAAAAATGCTGGATCCCATGCAAAGTGCGCCAGCACTGCTTAGCCCCCTAGCGGGTAGTCCCAACCAACGAGATTGATTAGTTGAAGATAGAATAATGTGTACATAATAATTGAGCCGATAGCCTTGATGCTAATTGCCGGTCCAAAGCAAACAGCACCTACAGGTATGTTATAGGGACAATTTTTTTTAAATGAGAAGAACAAGAAAAAAAAGAGAAACGTGAGATACATAACAAAGGGAATCATTCGCCACATGGTTGCAATTGGTCGTGAACATTGAAGTAAAAAAAAAATTCACCGACGATTACGATACTCCCTAGTACGATATTTGAGCCCAGCTGTATACGTGTTTTCATTTCGTGATACAATGGCTGGCGCGGACAAGCTGTCTCGTGCGGCACGTTGCAAACGGAGCGAAGTTTGGCGCGGCTGTGGAAGCGTGGAGGTATACCTATAGATCGTATACCTATAATTCTGTCGGTAGGAAAAATATTTAGACTCCGCTATCACATGGGTGAAAGCGTTTACATAAGTTTCACATTCTAAATGTACATCATCATCACAAAGGCGTTCAAAATTAATTAGTCGCAGTACAGAGTGCGTATAGTTTGCTTAGTACATTTTTTGCAGACAAGTCTTATGTATTTCTTTGGGAAAAGCAAGAAAGTCGGGCAAAGCTCTGCAATAACAACTTCACAAACTCTAGCAGACACAACTTCATCAATTTCTCGAAGCATGTGACCGATCAATGATGATGATCTGTCAGTTATACGGGTAGGCTCGCTGATTATGTTCTTCATCTGCAAAGATTCTAGTAGCAATAGGTAGTCGGAGCAGCTGTCTTTCCCGAGGTCCAAAATAATATCACCACATATGACAAGAGAAGATTTAGATGCTGTTAGAGTAACCAAAATGTCCGCCATGACTGTTATAAATTCGCCGACATCTGAGTTGGGTGGGCGATAAACAATGCCTACTGTGATGCCACACTTGAACTCTTTCGTTACCACGCCCATTCAAATCGATCACCGGTGATCGATCCTTTAGATCGCCGATTTCGACATGTTGGAGCCGTTTCTCATCCACTTAAAGGTCATCCACTAGTTAGTACAGGCACTTAACTTTCAGAATCAGTTTACATTTTCGCACTCCGGTGATGATGTGATTTTTGACGGACCTTTTTGCGAACTAATGTGCGTATGTTGCAGCGAAAAGAGGCGTGGCTATCACCTTCTGCCGCACTCGAGAAAAAAGCATGCTGCTCACGATTACGCCGCACTGGCATCAAAATGTTGTAATCAAATGAATCCCATCAAGTCAAGAATCAAATTATATCGCCGGATTTGCTGTGAGACAGTGCTGAGCGGTGACAATTAACCGAAAATGATGCCACCTGTTCACTAGTGAGCTTTGGTTTGGAGTGCGAGTCGTTTTATTCCTCCAAAGTGTATTTCTGAAGGTCCGCCGCATGTCCAACATGTGCACCTGGCACTTTCAACCAGTTTGCAAAAGCTTCTGTTTCGCTTCTCTCGTAAAATCCAGGCAGTTACTGCGCAGCTACAGAAAGTCGCTCCCATGGCGTCGTTCCACGCGGCTGCGTCACGAGAAAAGCGTCCCGCTCAAAACTATGCGGCACCCGCACTTGAATTTAGTTACGAGGACTCGAGTTATGATTCCGAAGATGACAGAAAAGCAAATTCAAGCGCTGCCGCAGCTGTTCGCCGACGAGTTTTCTTTACACCCTTCAGCGGCCTCCTTCCTTGTGCACGCTTATGTGCCGATCTTTTTGCACGACCTGAGAGCTCTACTCATTATCTTTAGGGTGCATACTTCGCTTGGTTATGATGTACTCCGATCGGCAGCAAAGAAACTTCCGTTCACGCCAAAAAGGCACATGTCGGGCCAGCACTACGGATCAGCGCAAGACAGTTTACAATGGCGTGGGATTTCTTTCTACTCTTCACTGCAGAGGTGATAAAGACAATCCGCAAAAATGCAAACAGATATACTTGGATGCATAATCATGTAGTTGCCTAGCTACGCTGAGAGCGATCGGTCCTGGAAGAGGTGCACGAATCTAGACGAACTGGTGAAGTACGTTCTTTGGACTTCTCATCGGACCATCTTCAGTAGATGTGTTACGATGACCGCAAAGTTGAACAAAAACCAGACGTTTTGTGGGAAAAGTGCGGAGTGCCCCTATGCTTCACAAAATCCAGAAACTGCTTCACCGCATGGCATCTTCACCGCATGGCGTCTTCACCGCATGGCGTCTTCACCGCATGGCGTTTTCACCGCATGACGTCTTCACCGCATGGCGTCTTCACCGCATGGCGTCTTCACCGGTGAATTAGTCTGTTTCTTTTCCTGCACCCGAAGAACGGCATTGTGCTGAGCACTTATATTTTAGACAGTATTCCTGGGTTATATATCTTTGAAATTTATATTCTGAATTTCCTTTGGTATTAATGTTCTTGTAGATATCATGTTCTTTTTATTGTTGTTTTTGGAAACAGCAGTTCATTATGCACAATATGCTATGCTGCAATGTGTGCTGGAATATTATTTGTAGTGGTAAATAATTTTTTTCCAAGACCTATAAAAAACGACCATTTTCTCGCGGTAACGGAAGAGTTAAACTGATCAAAAGTGATTTTACGGAATGTGGTATTCCGTGGAGCATGTGCGGCTGATTCTATATGTGTACAATTTTTCTCGTCAATAAACAATCAGTTGAAAGTGAGCGCTACGTGTGTCTCCGTCTTCTTTTTCTGTCTTTCTTTTTTTTTGTCCTCGTTTTGTCGTGCACGAATTATACGAAGTCAAGAAGTACCAACTTGCACAAACTGTCGCATTTGTACCCTAAGAAACGTCATGCGAATATATAAGAGTGATTGCATTTGATATCCGAACAAAGATCAATGACACTTTATTCGTGGTATTATGGGTGTACAGTGCTCCAACGAATAATACCCCCCAAAATATGGGCTGTAGATGGATATGACCCAGTGAACTGGCCTAGTTCATTCACCACAGCGGCTGGAGCGCGAAGACTGCAAGGTCCTGGGCCAGCGTTTCCCCGGCCGCCAATGCGTATTCGCCCTTCTCCCCTCTTCTCGTTTTCATCGCAGCCATATGCAACACGGGCGGAAATAAGAAAAAAAAAATAGGTTGCTTGGGTGGCAAGCAGAAGCCAGGCTTCTTGCATCGGAAAACATGCATACGTTCGCAGCAGCGCTCCATCACTGTCTCAGCTCTCTGCTGAATGGTTTTGAACTGACTTTTTTCGGTTAAAGCCGAATTCCTGGGTACAAAGAATATCGACATGCTCTTTCTTTCTTTTTTTCGGCATAAACTAAAACGACTTAACCTAAAACATAAGAAGGCACATATTAGTTAACAAGCGCAAATCGTAATTCAAAGGACACGGCAAAAGGTTCAAGGAAAAAAGATTAACCTAAGATTAGAGAAACACACGCGCGGTGTTTGGATCCCACCGATGGCATCGGTTGTTGGGAACTCGGCGCTGACGCCCGTGGTTGTACCTGGGTCGCAAGCCCCAAGGGTAGCGTTGGCCTGGCGGCCTGGGGTACAACTGGAAGCATCCGAAGGTCCCGGCAAAGCATGAGTCGACTGGTAACAACAAAACAACTTGTTTATTTTAACATCGCAAAGAGTTGGCGGTCAGGTTGACCGAAATAGAGAGACGGGAGAGCACTTTACTCAACAGAAGAAATCGGAGCCCTCCTCTTGGCGTCCGGGGGCAGCTGTTTTTATACTCTCGCAGTTGAGGGCAAGAAGGAACCCCTCAATAGACGAGCACGTGAATGTACAATGGGCTAATGGTGACGCACACTGTCGTAGCGCTGCCGGTCGGGCACAATGACTGGAATGAGAGGGTGATCCCTGCTGTCGCATCGCCTGGTTCGGGCACAATGACTGGAATGAGAGGGTGATCCCTGCTGTCGCATCGCCTGGTTCAGGCACAATGACTGGAATGAGAGGGTGATCCCTGCTGTCGCATCGCCTGGTTCGGGCACAATGGCACATACACTCACACACGCACATGAAGACACGTGGCATCGGAACATGCCTGGAAACGCCTGGAAACGCCTGGCGGGGAGCGTTGCGGCGACGCCGAACGGGCCAAAATGTCTGCCGCCCCGCCGCAGTCGCGCCGGCAAAACCGCGTGTCGCAGGCGAAACGCAACAGACCGCCCCGCCGGGGGAAGGAGATCCCGATGGACAGGGGACTGCATCCGCTGTCCGGAGGGATGTCGCTCGATGATGCTCATAACCGAAGTCGGGCGTCCCTCGACGTTTCTTGAGCGCAGCGCACAGAGAAGGCCTCGTTCTCTCGTTCAGGTTCGCACGGGACACTGCAAAGTGACTTCGGGAGAGTTCACATTTTTGTTCTCGTTCCCGGCAAGCGTTAGAACTACGCTGAAACTCAACCGCTCAGTCAGCAAGCACGGCACAACCCTCACTAAGCCCTGCCAGGCTCTTTCCCCTTTTTATACCACTGCCTAGTTCCTTACAGTAGTCTAGCATCACTCAGAACGCGTCCACAAATTGAAAAATTGCACTAGAAAGCATATCATCACTTTGAAACACTAAACAAAAGCAATATGTTAAAAAAAAATCCTGCCTCAGGAAGAAAAACATCAGTAACAAACAATTTTTAGGCTGATTCCTACGTTAGGGGCTTCGACTTAAGCCATCGGCGTTACCGTTGAGACTCCCCTTTTTGTAACGCACCTCAAAGGAATATTGTTGTAAAGCGAGGCTCCAGCGCAGGAGGCGGCCATTTTTGGGAGAGATGGTCTGCAGCCATTGGAGAGGGCAGTGATCCGTCTCAATGATAAACCTCGAGCCGGCTAGATAGCATGACAATTTCTGAACGGCCCACACGAGACATGCACACTCTTTCTCGGTGGCGCTATACGCCTGCTCACGACTGGTCAGCTTACGACTAGCATACAGGACGGGGTGTTCTACTTCTCCCTTTTCCCGTTGGCACAGTACAACGCCCATGCCTCGCTCACTAGCATCGCACTGAACAATGAACCCTTTTGTATAGTCTGGCGATCGTAGCACAGGCTGGTTTGTTAGGGCACTCTTTAGGGCGCTAAAAGCTCTTTCCTTTGTCTCGTCCCAGACGACTGTTTGAGGCTCTGTTTTTCTTAGAGCATCCGTCAGGGGAGCCGCGATATCAGAGTACCTAGGGATTGTTGCGTTTCGCCTGCGACACGTGGTTTTGCCGGCGCGACTGCGGAGGGGCGGCAGACATTTTGGCCCGATCGTCGTCACCGCAACGCTCATCGGCAGGTGTTTCCAGGCGCGACTGCGGCGATGCGACCGCAACGGATCACCCTCGCATTCCAGTCATTGTGCCAGAACCAGGCGATGCGAAAGCAGGGATCATCCCCTCATTACAGTCATTGTGCCCGACCGGCAGCGCTACAACAGGGTGCTACGAGATCGTGCTCGACATGGTGCTACGGCAGCGCTACAACAGGGTGCTACGAGATCGTGCTCGACATGGTGCTACGGCAGCGCTATGACAGGGTGCTACGAGATCGTGCTCGACATGGTGCTACGGCATCGCTACGACAGTGTGCGTCACCATTAGCCCATTGTACATTCACGTGCTCGTCTTTTGAGGGGTTCCTTCTTGCCCTCAACTGCGAGAGTATAAAAACAGCTGCCCCCGGACGCCAAAAGGAGGGCTCCGATTTCTTCTGTTGAGTGAAGTGCTCTCCCGTCTCTCTACTTCGGTCAACCTGACCGCCAACTCTTTGCGATGTTAAAATAAACAAGTTGTTTTGTTGTTACCAGTCGACTCATGCTTTGCCGGGACCTTCGGATGCTTCCAGTTGTACCCCAGGCCGCCAGGCCAACGCTACCCTTGGGGCTTGCGACCCAGGTACAACCACGGGCGTCAGCGCCGAGTTCCCAACAGATCGTACCAGCGGGGCGATTCAAACATCTGGTTGGCAGCGGTGAGATCGCCTCCGACTTCAAACAACTGTCTGCCAGCGGTGAGATCGCGACAACGGAGGCCAGCAGCAAAGAGATGCAGTTGACTGTATGCTGAGCAGCTCAACGACGATCCGGGAGCAGTGCAACGAGCCCTGTGTGACGACTGGTTGCCTGCAGCGGAACGACTGCGCGGAATTCCTGCCTGCGAGGTTTGGTGAGTGCGGGACTTTCTTCTTCTGAGCTTTGCCAGGCTTTTTGTTAGTGTCAGAAACAGAGCTGGTAATTGTGGTTGTCGTTGCTGCCGGGTTAGTTTGCGGCAAGACAATAGTAAGCAGTAGAGAAAGCAGCATTCAGAGCAGCCATGGATTTGAAGTCGTTGCGCAAACCGAAATTGTTGGAGCTTGCAAGAGAGTTGGGTCTGGATGTCTCGGACAAACTCAGAAAACCAGAACTGATAAAGGCTGATCTTGAGTTAGAGGCTGAGGATGACGAGCTGTCGGAATGCCTTGAGACCATTGAAGAGAGGGAGACTGCAAAAAGACAGGAGCGCGAACTTAAAGAACAGAAAGAAAAAGAAGAGCGTGAACGTAAAGAACAAAAAGAAAAAGAAGAGCGCGAACTTAAAGAACAGAAAGAAAAAGGAGAGCGTGAACGTAAAGAACAGAAAGAGCGAGAGCAACAAGAGCGTGACCGTCAACACGCTTTGGAAATGAAGCGTCTTGAGGTAGAGATGGAACGCGCTCGTAATGGAAGTCAGGCACACGGTGCAGGAGAACGCGTATTGTTCAAAATGACTGACCTGATGCGGCCGTTTAAGCTTGGAGAGGACATTGGTTTGTTCCTGGTTAACTTTGAGCGAACGTGCGAGAAGCAGGGGTTCTCTCGGGAAACGTGGCCACAGCGCTTGCTCACTTTGTTACCCGGCGAGGCGGCCGACGTAGTCGCTCGCTTGGATAGAGAGGAGGCAGAGGATTTCGACACAGTGAAATCGAGTCTTCTAAAAAAGTACCGGCTGTCTGCGGAGGCGTTCCGTCGGAAGTTTCGGGAAAATGAGAAAGGCAGAAGTGAGTCATATACAGAGTTTGCGTATAGGCTTATGTCGAACATGCAGGAGTGGCTCAAAGAAGAGAAAGCGTTTGGTGACCACGATAAAGTTCTGCAGTGTTTCGGGCTAGAACAGTTTTATAGTCGGTTACCGGAGAACGTGCGATACTGGGTCTTGGATAGGCCAGACGTTTGTACGGTGGCTAGAGCCGCTGAGCTAGCCGAGGAGTTTGTGACGCGTCGAGCTCGCGGAGCTAAGGACGGTCAAAAGGGTGAATTTGGCTCGAAGTTTGAGAGGCCGAAGTTCACACCCATGAGAGCAAAGGGGAACACGCGTAGTGCGGATGCGAGTGGAAGCAGTGCGACCGAACCTAAGGAGACGGCGGCAGCCGAAGCCGAACGCAGAAAGCGGTTCGAGATGAGGCAAGCGCGCGTTTGTTATACGTGCCAGAAGCCGGGTCACTTTTCGGCGCAGTGTCCGGAAACAACACCAAAAGTTGTGTTTTTTTCAATAGGCAGCACTGACGAGAACATGAAGCTTCTCGAGCCTTACATGCGAGACCTCCTCGTGAACGGGAAAGAGTGCCGAGTGCTTCGCGATTCCGCAGCTACGATGGATGTAGTTCACCCATCTTACGTAGAACCCCATATGTTCACGGGCGAGTGCGCGTGGATCAAGCAAGCCGTGGAAGCTCATAGCGTGTGTCTGCCAGTAGCAAAGGTGCTTATTGAAGGACCTTTCGGAGCGCTTGAGACAGAGGCGGCAGTGTCATCTATGCTGCCACCCCAGTACCCGTACCTATTTTCAAACAGGTCCGATCACCTCCTGCGCGAGAAGGGGCTTTTGTTTGGTGAAGCTAGTGTTCAGGCCTTAACCAGATCGAAGGTTCGGGAGCTCGCTGCAAAGGCGGTAGTTGCGGGGCCGACGTTATCAAACAACGAAAAAGGGTCAGAGGCGCAGCAAGCTGATATTCCGAGCACGCCCGAACTGAATAAACTTGAGTCTGTAACGTTAAAGGCGCCAGATACTGGAGAGGAAACGCCCGACACGGGAAAGTTAGAAGAGCTATCTACTGATTTGCTCATCGCGCCTACGTCAGACGGACTTGATAGGTTGCTAAAAGTCAGCCGGTCGGCTTTGATAGCCGAGCAAAAAAAGGATGGCAGCCTCGAAAACGTGCGCTGCAATGTCAAAGAAGGTATCGCCAGGAAAACTGCGCGTTTTGTGGAAAGGGGTGGAGTCCTGTACCGGAAGTATCTAGACCGCAGAGGAGTGGAGTTCGATCAGCTGGTCGTGCCTCAATGCTATCGTCAGGATCTGTTGCGCTTGTCACACGGGGGTTCGTGGTCCGGACACCTAGGAGTTAAGAAAACTAAGGACCGTCTCTTGCAAGAGTACTATTGGCCAGGGTGTTTTCGGGACGCAGACCATTTCGTGAGGACATGTGACACTTGTCAGCGGGTGGGCAAACCAGGGGACAAATCGAGGGCGCCGTTGAAATTGGTACCTATCATTACGGAGCCTTTTAGACGGCTCGTTATTGATACTGTGGGACCTCTGCCGGTAACAGCCACGGGGTACAGACACATTTTGACTGTGATCTGCCCAGCGACAAAGTTCCCTGAAGCAGTGCCGCTTAAAGAACTCAGCTCAGTTGAGATAGTTAATGCACTACTGTCCATATTTGCGCGAGTTGGTTTCCCTGCGGAAATCCAATCAGATCAGGGCACAGTGTTTACTAGCGCTTTGACGACAACTTTTCTCGAAAGGTGTGGGGTAAAGCTGTTACACAGCTCAGTGTACCACCCACAGTCGAATTCCGTTGAGAAGCTCCACTCCGTCATGAAGCGCGTGTTGAGAGCGTTGTGTTTTGAACATCGAACTGACTGGGAGCTGTGTCTGCCTGGGGTGATGTTTGCTTTAAGGACCGCGCCGCATGCAGCTACGGGGTTTTCGCCAGCTGAACTGGTGTACGGTCGCTCGCTTCGGTCTCCGCTTCGCATGCTTCGAGAATCATGGGAAGGTAGGGGCGACGACCCAGTCGTGGTGGAGTACGTGCTTAAGCTCCTCGAACGCTTAAGAAGGGCACAGGAGTTCTCAGGTGAAGCAATGACAAAGGCCCAGCAGAGGGCCAAGGTTTATTATGATCGGACAGCCAGGGCCCGTCTTTTTGAGGTTGGCGATGAGGTCATGATATTGCGCACATCGCTAAACAACAAACTAGACGTGCAGTGGGAGGGCCCAGCACGAATTGTTCAGAAACTGTCGGACGTTAACTACGTGGTAAGTCTGCCAGGAAAGCGGAAAGCACAGCAAGTTTACCACTGTAATCTGCTCAAACCTTATAGACAAAGGGAAGCAGTGGTGTGCATGATGGTAAACGTTCCTGAAGAGCTTCCGGTCGAGCTTCCAGGACTAGGCTCAGTGACGAACAGGGAAGACACCGGTCAAGTCATTAGTGACCTTATCAGTAAAGCACCGCTGTCGCCCGAGCAGAAAACCGAACTACACCAGCTATTACAAGAGTTTCAAGGTCTGTTCTCTGAGAGGCCTGGTAGGACTTCTGTACTTACTCATGATATAGAACTTACCTCCCCAGAGCCAGTACGATCCAAGGCGTATCGGGTGTCACCCCGCCAGAGCGATATTATGGAGGCTGACGTAAAGAAAATGCTACAGCTCGGTGTTATTGAGGCAGGTGAGAGTGATTATACCTCCCCTTTGATTTTAGTTGAGGTACCGGGCAAGGAACCTCGTCCTTGCGTCGACTACCGCAGGCTTAATTCCATCACTAAGGATCAAATTTATCCGATCCCTAACATCGAGGAGCGCCTTGAGAAAGTTAGTAGCGCTCAGTTTATTTCCACCCTAGATCTTGTCAGGGGTTATTGGCAGGTTCCACTTACAGAAGAGGCTAGTAGGTATGCGGCGTTCATTTCACCAATGGGAACATTCCGTCCTAAAGTGTTGAGTTTTGGTTTGAAGAACGCGCCATACTGTTTTTCAAGTCTCATGGATAAAGTGTTGCGGGGACAGCAAGAATTCGCTTTACCGTATCTAGACGACGTAGCGATATTCTCCGCATCCTGGTCTGAGCATATGGCACACTTGCGGGCAGTGCTAACCCGCCTGCGCGAAGCGGGCTTGACAGTCAAGGCTCCTAAGTGCCAGTTAGCACAGGCCGAGGTTGTCTACCTCGGTCACGTGATTGGTCAGGGTCGTCGCCGCCCCTCTGAAATAAAAGTGGCCGCTGTGCGAGACTTTCCGCAACCGCGCACCAAGACCGATATTCGGTCGTTCTTGGGTGTCGCCGGCTACTATCAGAGGTACATCCCTAGGTACTCTGATATCGCGGCTCCCCTGACGGATGCTCTAAGAAAAACAGAGCCTCAAACAGTCGTCTGGGACGAGACAAAGGAAAGAGCTTTTAGCGCCCTAAAGAGTGCCCTAACAAGCCAGCCTGTGCTACGATCGCCAGACTATACAAAAGGGTTCGTTGTTCAGTGCGATGCTAGTGAGCGAGGCATGGGCGTTGTACTGTGCCAACGGGAAAATGGAGAAGTAGAACACCCCGTCCTGTATGCTAGTCGTAAGCTGACCAGTCGTGAGCAGGCGTATAGCGCCACCGAGAAAGAGTGTGCATGTCTCGTGTGGGCCGTTCAGAAATTGTCCTGCTATCTAGCCGGCTCGAGGTTTATCATTGAGACGGATCACTGCCCTCTCCAATGGCTGCAGACCATCTCTCCCAAAAATGGCCGCCTCCTGCGCTGGAGCCTCGCTTTACAACAATATTCCTTTGAGGTGCGTTACAAAAAGGGGAGTCTCAACGGTAACGCCGATGGCTTAAGTCGAAGCCCCTAACGTAGGAATCAGCCTCAAAATTGTTTGTTACTGATGTTTTTCTTCCTGAGGCAGAATTTTTTTAACATATTGCTTTTGTTTAGTGTTTCAAAGTGATGATATGCTTTCTAGTGCAATTTTTCAATTTGTGGACGCGTTCTGAGTGATGCTAGACTACTGTAAGGAACTAGGCAGTGGTATAAAAAGGGGAAAGAGCCTGGCAGGGCTTAGTGAGGGTTGTGCCGTGCTTGCTGACTGAGCGGTTGAGTTTCAGCGTAGTTCTAACGCTTGCCGGGAACGAGAACAAAAATGTGAACTCTCCCGAAGTCACTTTGCAGTGTCCCGTGCGAACCTGAACGAGAGAACGAGGCCTTCTCTGTGCGCTGCGCTCAAGAAACGTCGAGGGACGCCCGACTTCGGTTATGAGCATCATCGAGCGACATCCCTCCGGACAGCGGATGCAGTCCCCTGTCCATCGGGATCTCCTTCCCCCGGCGGGGCGGTCTGTTGCGTTTCGCCTGCGACACGTGGTTTTGCCGGCGCGACTGCGGAGGGGCGGCAGACATTTTGGCCCGATCGTCGTCACCGCAACGCTCATCGGCAGGTGTTTCCAGGCGCGACTGCGGCGATGCGACCGCAACGGATCACCCTCGCATTCCAGTCATTGTGCCAGAACCAGGCGATGCGAAAGCAGGGATCATCCCCTCATTACAGTCATTGTGCCCGACCGGCAGCGCTACAACAGGGTGCTACGAGATCGTGCTCGACATGGTGCTACGTCAGCGCTACAACAGGGTGCTACGAGATCGTGCTCGACATGGTGCTACGGCAGCGCTATGACAGGGTGCTACGAGATCGTGCTCGACATGGTGCTACGGCATCGCTACGACAGTGTGCGTCACCATTAGCCCATTGTACATTCACGTGCTCGTCTTTTGAGGGGTTCCTTCTTGCCCTCAACTGCGAGAGTATAAAAACAGCTGCCCCCGGACGCCAAAAGGAGGGCTCCGATTTCTTCTGTTGAGTGAAGTGCTCTCCCGTCTCTCTACTACGGTCAAACCTGACCGCCAACTCTTTGCGATGTTAAAATAAACAAGTTGTTTCGTTGTTACCAGTCGACTCATGCTTTGCCGGGACCTTCGGATGCTTCCAGTTGTACCCCAGGCCGCCAGGCCAACGCTACCCTTGGGGCTTGCGACCCAGGTACAACCACGGGCGTCAGCGCCGAGTTCCCAACAGATCGTACCAGCGGGGCGATCCAAACAGGATGTACCTCTGATAGTAGCCGGCGACACCCAAGAACGACCGAATATCGGTCTTGGTGCGCGGTTGCGGAAAGTCTCGCACAGCGGCCACTTTTATTTTAGAGGGGCGGCGACGACCCTGACCAATCACGTGACCGAGGTAGACAACCTCGGCCTGTGCTAACTGGCACTTAGGAGCCTTGACTGTCAAGCCCGCTTCGCGCAGGCGGGTTAGCACTGCCCGCAAGTGTGCCATATGCTCAGACCAGGATGCGGAGAATATCGCTACGTCGTCTAGATACGGTAAAGCGAATTCTTGCTGTCCCCGCAACACTTTATCCATGAGGCTTGAAAAACAGTATGGCGCGTTCTTCAAACCAAAACTCAACACTTTAGGACGGAATGTTCCCATTGGTGAAATGAACGCCGCATACCTACTAGCCTCTTCTGTAAGTGGAACCTGCCAATAACCCCTGACAAGATCTAGGGTGGAAATAAACTGAGCGCTACTAATTTTCTCAAGGCGCTCCTCGATGTTAGGGATCGGATAAATTTGATCCTTAGTGATGGAATTAAGCCTGCGGTAGTCGACGCAAGGACGAGGTTCCTTGCACGGTACCTCAACTAAAATCAAAGGGGAGGTATAATCACTCTCACCTGCCTCAATAACACCGAGCTGTAGCATTTTCTTTACCTCAGCCTCCATAATATCGCTCTGGCGGGGTGACACCCGATACGCCTTGGATCGTACTGGCTCTGGGGAGGTAAGTTCTATATCATGAGTAAGTACAGAAGTCCTACCAGGCCTCTCAGAGAACAGACCTTGAAACTCTTGTAATAGGTGGTGTAGTTCGGTTTTATGCTCGGGCGACAGCGGTGCTTTACTGATAAGGTCACTAATGACTTGACCGGTGTCTTCCCTGTTCGTCACTGAGCCTAGTCCCGGAAGCTCGACCGGAAGCTCTTCAGGAACGTTTACCATCATGCACACCACTGCTTCCCTTTGTCTATAAGGTTTGAGCAGATTACAGTGGTAAACTTGCTGTGCTTTCCGCTTTCCTGGCAGACTTACCACGTAGTTAACGTCCGACAGTTTCTGAACAATTCGTGCTGGGCCCTCCCACTGCACGTCTAGTTTGTTGTTTAGCGATGTGCGCAATATCATGACCTCATCGCCCACCTCGAAACGACGGGCCCTGGCTGTCCGATCATAATAAACCTTGGCCCTCTGCTGGGCCTTTGTCATTGCTTCACCTGACAACTCCTGTGCCCTTCTTAAGCGTTCGAGGAGCTTAAGTACGTACTCCACCACGACTGGGTCGTCGCCCCTACCTTCCCATGATTCTCGAAGCATGCGAAGCGGAGATCGAAGCGAGCGACCGTACACCAGTTCAGCTGGCGAAAACCCCGTAGCCGCATGCGGCGCGGTCCTTAAAGCAAACATCACCCCAGGCAGAGACAGCTCCCAGTCAGTTCGATGTTCAAAACACAACGCTCTCAACACGCGCTTCATGACGGAGTGGAGCTTCTCAACGGAATTCGACTGTGGGTGGTACACTGAGCTGTGTAGCAGCTTTACCCCACACCTTTCGAGAAAAGTTGTCGTCAAAGCGCTAGTAAACACTGTGCCCTGATCTGATTGGATTTCCGCAGGAAAACCAACTCGCGCAAATATGGACAGTAGTGCATTGACTATCTCAACTGAGCTGAGTTCTTTAAGCGGCACTGCTTCAGGGAACTTTGTCGCTGGGCAGATCACAGTCAAAATGTGTCTGTACCCCGTGGCTGTTACCGGCAGAGGTCCCACTGTATCAATAACGAGCCGTCTAAAAGGCTCCGTAATGATAGGTACCAATTTCAACGGCGCCCTCGATTTGTCCCCTGGTTTGCCCACCCGCTGACAGGTGTCACATGACCTCACGAAGTGGTCTGCGTCCCGAAAACACCCTGGCCAATAGTACTCTTGCAAGAGACGGTCCTTAGTTTTCTTAACTCCTAGGTGTCCGGACCACGAACCCCCATGCGTCAAGCGCAACAGATCCTGACGATAGCATTGAGGCACGATCAGCTGATCGAACTCCACTCCTCTGCGGTCTAGATACTTCCGGTACAGGACTCCACCTCTTTCCACAAAACGCGCAGTTTTCCTGGCGATACCTTCTTTGACATTGCAGCGTATGTTTTCTAGGCTACCATCCTTATTTTGCTCGGCTATCAAAGCCGACCGGCTGACTTTTAGCAACCTATCAAGTCCGTCTGACGTAGGCGCGATGAGCAAATCAGTAGATAGCTCTTCTAACTTTCCCGTGTCGGGCGTTTCCTCTCCAGTATCTGGCGCCTTTAACGTTACAGACTCAAGTTTATTCAGTTCGGGCGTGCTCTGAATATCAGCTTGCTGCGCCTCTGACCCTTTTTCGTTGTTTGATAACGTCGGCCCCGCAACTTCCGCCTTTGCAGCGAGCTCCCGAACCTTCGATCTGGTTAAGGCCTGAACACTAGCTTCACCAAACAAAAGCCCCTTCTCGCGCAGGAGGTGATCGGACCTGTTTGAAAATAGGTACGGGTACTGGGGGGGCAGCATAGATGACACTGCCGCTTCCGTCTCAAGCGCTCCGAAAGGTCCTTCAATAAGCACTTTTGCTACTGGCAGACACACGCTATGAGCTTCCACGGCTTGCTTGATCCACGCGCACTCGCCCGTGAACATATGGGGTTCTACGTAAGACGGGTGAACTACATCCATCGTAGCTGCGGAATCGCGAAGCACTCGGCACTCTTTCCCGTTCACGAGGAGGTCTCGCATGTAAGGCTCGAGAAGCTTCATGTTCTCGTCAGTGCTGCCTATTGAAAAAAACACAACTTTTGGTGTTGTTTCCGGACACTGCGCCGAAAAGTGACCCGGCTTCTGGCACGTATAACAAACGCGCGCTTGCCTCATCTCGAACCGCTTTCTGCGTTCGGCTTCGGCTGCCGCCGTCTCCTTAGGTTCGGTCGCACTGCTTCCACTCGCATCCGCACTACGCGTGTTCCCCTTTGCTCTCATGGGTGTGAACTTCGGCCTCTCAAACTTCGAGCCAAATTCACCCTTTTGACCGTCCTTAGCTCCGCGAGCCCGACGCGTCACAAACTCCTCGGCTAGCTCAGCGGCTTTAGCCACCGTACAAACGTCTGGCCTATCCAAGACCCAGTATCGCACGTTCTCCGGTAAACGACTATAAAACTGTTCTAGCCCGAAACACTGCAGAACTTTATCGTGGTCACCGAACGCTTTCTCTTCTTTGAGCCACTCCTGCATGTTTGACATAAGTTTGTAGGCAAATTCTGTATATGACTCACTCTTGCCTTTCTCACTCTCCCGAAACTTCCGACGGAACGCCTCTGCTGACAGCCTGTACTTCTTTAGCAGACTCGATTTCACTTTGTCGAAATCCTCTGCCTCCTCTCTATCCAAGCGAGCGACTACGTCGGCCGCCTCGCCGGGTAACAAAGTGAGCAAGCGCTGTGGCCACGTTTCCCGAGAGAACCCCTGCTTCTCGCACGTTCGCTCGAAGTTAACCAGGAACAAACCAATGTCCTCTCCAAGCTTAAACGGCCGCATCAGGTCAGTCATTTTGAACAATACTCGTTCTCCTGCACCGTGTGCCTGACTTCCATTACGAGCGCGTTCCATCTCTATCTCGAGACGCTTCATTTCCAAAGCGTGTTGACGGTCACGCTCTTCTTTTTTTTCTTGTTGCTCTCGCTCTTTCTGTTCTTTACTTTCGCGCTCCTGTCTTTTTGCCGTCTCCCTCTCCTCAATGGTCTCAAGGCATTCCGACAGCTCGTCATCCTCAGCTTCTAACTCAAGAATAGCCTTTAGCAGTTCTGGTTTTCTGAGTTTGTCCGAGACATCCAGACCCAACTCTCTTGCAAGCTCCAACAATTTCGGTTTGCGCAACGACTTCAAATCCATGGCTGCTCTGAATGCTGCTTTCTCTACTGCTTACTATTGTCTTGCCGCAAACTAACCCGGCAGCAACGACAACCACAATTACCAGCTCTGTTTCTGACACTAACAAAAGCCTGGCAAAGCTCAGAAGAAGAAAGTCCCGCACTCACCAAACCTCGCAGGCAGGAATTCCGCGCAGTCGTTCCGCTTGTAATAAGATGATTTATTATGAGGCACTAGGCCCAGTCTAGTAGCACTGGCAGTAGAAGAAAGCTGATCACGCGCACAGCCGACACAAGAGCGCCTTCTTCGTCTTCGTCTTCACCACAATGGCCCCCGGGAGAGACGAGGAGCCATCCTGGCGACTTACGGCGTAGGTAGGATGAGGGGGTCATAGTACGGCTTAAGTCGGTTGACATGAACCGTGTCACGCCCGCGATGCCTATGGTCGGGTGAAGGTGTCACAGGTTCCACAACATAGGTGACAGCGGAGGTACGGTCTATGACGCGGTAGGGGCCATCATAGCGTGCAAGGAGTTTGGTCGAAAGGCCAGGGCTGTGAGGCGGGACCCACAACCAAACAAGGGAACCAGTCGGGAAAACTGGTGTAAGCGCGTCACTGTCACACCGCAGCTTTTGACGACCTTGAGCAGCGGTCGTAAGGGTTCGCGCGAGCTGCCGACAGTCCTCGGCGTATTTGGCGGCTTCAGACACAGTCGTGCATTCGGAAGCGTCGGGTCGGTATGGGAGCATTGTGTCCATAGTACACGAGGGCTCTCGTCCATACAGCAGAAAAAAGGGCGAAAAGCCAGTGGTAGCTTGTGTGGCCGTATTATAGGCATATGTGACGAAAGGCAAAACAGTGTCCCAGTTACTGTGATCCGAGGCGACGTACATAGTCAACATGTCACCGAGTGTGCGGTTGAACCTCTCTGTCAAGCCGTTCGTTTGCGGGTGGTAGGCTGTAGACTTGCGGTGAACGATGCTGCATGCAGCGAGAAGGGCTTGGACGACTTCGGACAAGAAGACACGTCCCCTGTCGCTGAGCAGTTCGCGTGGTGCGCCATGTCGAAGAACGAAGTTCCGCAAGATGAAGAACGCAACTTCGCGCGCAGAGGCTGCCGGGAGTGCGGCAGTCTCGGCGTAGCGCGTCAGGTGGTCGACACCTACAATTATCCATCGGTTACCCGAGGAACTGCAGGGAAGTGGCCCGTATAGGTCTATGCCGACGCGATCGAAGGGCCGAGCCGGGCAGGGCAGCGGCTGTAGCTCACCAGAAGGGCGCTGTGGAATTTTACGCCGTTGGCACGCCGTGCAAGCGCGTACGTACTGGCGCACGAAGTGATACATGCCGTGCCAGTAGAAACGCTGCCTTAGCCGAGTATACGTTTTCAGAACACCGGCGTGACCATTATGAGGAGCAGCATGAAAATAAGCGCATATGTCAGAACGCATGTGTCGTGGTATCACCAGGAGCCATTTGTGACCATCAGGCAAATAATTTCTGCGGTAAAGAACGTTGTCGCGGACAGTAAAGTGAGCGGCTTGGCGACGAAGTGTTCGAGAAGAGAGTGTGGCGGATGGGTCGTGGAGGAAATTCAGCATAGTTGAAAGCAGGGGATCCTTACGCTGCTCGTCCGGCATATCAGCGACGTTGAAGGCTGACATGGATGCGAAGAGCGGAGACACTGAAGCCACATCACAAGGTAGCGGCGATCGGGAAAGCGCATCGGCGTCAGAGTGCTTGCTGCCCGATCGGTAGACAACGCGGATATCATATTCTTGTAAGCGGAGTGCCCATCGCCCTAGGCGACCTGACGGATCCTTCAACGAGGACAGCCAGCAAAGTGAATGGTGGTCGGTGACAATGTCAAAAGGGCGACCATATAGGTATGGACGAAATTTGACGAGCGCCCAAATAATGGCCAAGCACTCCTTTTCTGTTACTGAGTAGCTGGCTTCTGCCTTCTTTAAAGTGCGGCTCGCATACGCGACGACGTACTCGTCATAGCCGTCTTTCCGTTGTGCGAGGACTGCACCAAGTCCGATACCGCTGGCGTCCGTATGTACCTCTGTAGGCGCTGTGGGATCGGAGTGTCGAAGAATCGGTGGCGAAGTAAGTAGGCGACGTAGTTGCTGGAAGGCTTCGTCACAGGAAGTTGACCACGCGGAGATGCCGTTGGTAGCGGTAAGCAAATTGGTCAGTGGTGCGATGATAGTCGCGAAATTGCGCACAAAACGCCGAAAGTAAGAGCAGAGCCCTATAAAGCTGCGGAGCGCCTTAAGAGTAGTGGGCGTCGGAAACTCTGCGACCGCGCGAAGCTTGGCTGGGTCAGGAAGCACGCCGTCCTTCGATACAACGTGACCCAATATTGTTAACTTGCGAGCAGCAAAACGGCACTTTTTGATGTTAAGTTGGAGGCCAGCAGAGGTGAGGCAGGTCAGTATCTCATGCAAGCGAACGAGGTGCGTCGGGAAATCTGGCGAAAACACCACGATATCATCAAGGTAGCACAGACATGTTTTCCACTTGTAGTTGCGAAGGATGGTGTCCATCATACGCTCGAAAGTAGCGGGCGCGTTGCAGAGCCCGAATGGCATTACGGTAAATTCGTACAAGCCATCGGGCGTGATGAAAGCTGTCTTCTCACAGTCATCATCTGCCATCGGCACTTGCCAATAACCGGAGCGAAGATCCAAAGATGAGAAGTACTCCGCGCCTTGCAAGGAGTCGAGGGCGTCATCTATCCGAGGCAGCGGATAGACATCTTTACGAGTGATCTTATTGAGTCGATGGTAATCACTGATCTCACCTGATCCGCTATAAACAGGAGGGTCCCGCTGCCGTTGCACGGCGCCGCACATGACAGGAACGGCAGATGCGCCAAGCGGATTGTTGGGAGCGTCGTTCATAGTAGCGGCTGGAGCAGATGTTAAAGTTCGGCTGCGAAGTTCCAGGGTGAGGGCGGGGAGTGCAGCACCTTCCACCAAATGTAATAAGATGATTTATTATGAGGCACTAGGCCCAGTCTAGTAGCACTGGCAGTAGAAGAAAGCTGATCACGCGCACAGCCGACACAAGAGCGCCTTCTTCGTCTTCGTCTTCACCACACGCTGCAGGCAACCAGTCGTCACACAGGGCTCGTTGCACTGCTCCCGGATCGTCGTTGAGCTGCTCAGCATACAGTCAACTGCATCTCTTCGCTGCTGGCCTCCGTTGTCGCGATCCCACCGCTGCCACCAGATGTTTGGATCCCACCGATGGCATCGGTTGTTGGGAACTCGGCGCTGACGCCCGTGGTTGTACCTGGGTCGCAAGCCCCAAGGGTAGCGTTGGCCTGGCGGCCTGGGGTACAACTGGAAGCATCCGAAGGTCCCGGCAAAGCATGAGTCGACTGGTAACAACAAAACAACTTGTTTATTTTAACATCGCAAAGAGTTGGCGGTCAGGTTGACCGAAATAGAGAGACGGGAGAGCACTTTACTCAACAGAAGAAATCGGAGCCCTCCTCTTGGCGTCCGGGGGCAGCTGTTTTTATACTCTCGCAGTTGAGGGCAAGAAGGAACCCCTCAATAGACGAGCACGTGAATGTACAATGGGCTAATGGTGACGCACACTGTCGTAGCGCTGCCGGTCGGGCACAATGACTGGAATGAGAGGGTGATCCCTGCTGTCGCATCGCCTGGTTCGGGCACAATGACTGGAATGAGAGGGTGATCCCTGCTGTCGCATCGCCTGGTTCAGGCACAATGACTGGAATGAGAGGGTGATCCCTGCTGTCGCATCGCCTGGTTCGGGCACAATGGCACATACACTCACACACGCACATGAAGACACGTGGCATCGGAACATGCCTGGAAACGCCTGGAAACGCCTGGCGGGGAGCGTTGCGGCGACGCCGAACGGGCCAAAATGTCTGCCGCCCCGCCGCAGTCGCGCCGGCAAAACCGCGTGTCGCAGGCGAAACGCAACAGCGGGCAACCGACATGCATCTTTGCACTAGAAGAATTTAGAAGCAGGCTTTGTTTTAATGCTGTAGTGCAATGCAAAGAAGCAAACTTTACATCGCTCTGTGTAAGGTTTAATGCAGTGCAGGCAGCCCCCACCGCAGGTCAATGCGGCTACCAACATTTCGTGGGCATGTTGTGCGCGCCGCAAGACAACGCTTAATTGAGCAATTCTCATCTGCTGTTCCGGATCTGGCATAACGGCACTGAGCAACCACAATACTGTGCGCAAGGTGAGTGAGTGAGTGAGTGAGTGAGTGAGTGAGTGAGTGAGTGAGTGAGTGAGTGAGTGAGTGAGTGAGTGAGTGAGTGAGTGAGTGAGTGAGTGAGTGAGTGAGTGAGTGAGTGAGTGAGTGAGTGAGTGAGTGAGTGAGTAAACTTTATTGCAGGTTCGGCGAGCACGCGAACTCGTCGCGCACCCGGCTAGTCCCTCGTCGGGACCAGCAGGTCTAGCCCACCGGCTCGGTCGCGGGCACTCCGGACAGCCAGGACCTGCTTTTCTAGAGCAGGGCTACGCACCACTTCTTCTTGATGAACTTGGGGTATGTCGAACCGCCCTCCCAGAGCATGTGCGCTAGAGTGGAGGTGTGCTCGCATGACGCGTGCAGGCGTCGTCGCGATACACGTCGGGGTAAGCCTCGTGGAGAACGGACAGACACGGATATATGCTGTTCTGTAGAAGTCTAAGCGAAACTGCTTGCGCCCTATTCAACTTGGGGTGAGGGGGTGGAAAGACCCTTCTAGACATGTAGAAAATTTAATAATCTCGTTGTGAGTAGCAGGAGCGTCCCTGTGGCCGTAGAGAGGAGGGGAGTCAGCGCTCCTTATAGAGGAAGCGCGGTCGGTGAGGTCACGCGTAGCCTCGTGAGCAGACTCATTGAGGGTCGGGGGAGCACCCTCGACCGACCCTACGTGAGCTGGAAACCAGTGGATTGAATGATGCGTGAGAGCATCTCGACTCGAGCTGCTAAGAAGACGAGCAGCTTGCTTGGCAATGCAACCCTTCTGAAAAGCCCTATAACAGCCGTTTTGGAATCACTATAGATCGCGGACCCACGACCGTCTAGCAGGGCGAGGGCGATGGCGGCTTGCTCGGCGACTCCGGGGTCTGAAGTGCGAATCGAGGCGCTATTGGAAATCTTGCCGCTGGAGTCGACCACAACGACGGCAAAGGTTTTCCCGTCGCCGTACTCCGCGGCGTCGACGAACCTTGCACTAATGTCGTGTTGCTTGATCTGTTTGAGGATGGCTGCTGCTATGGCTTTGCATTTGCCCTCGTTGTGGACGGGAAGGACGTTTCGGGGCACAGGGGCCACTACGAACTTGTCTTGAATGCACATAGGGATCGGGGTACTGACCATCGGGAATCCCGTAGAGTGGTAACCCAGCTCTTCGAGGATGCGTTTACCTGCCGCTGTGGTGATCAGGCGAGTGAGTTGCGCGCGTTCTTGGGCTTCGGCAATCTCCTCGGTGGTGGTATATGTACCCCCAGCTTCAGGAGATCCTCGGTATTGGTCCTGATGGGTAGCCCGAGAGCCCTCTTGACTCCTTTGCGGATGAGAGCGTTGAGCTTGTCTCGCTCCGCTCTGAGCCAGTTGTGCATAGAAATCGCGTACGTGAGGTGGCATAGTACGAAGGCATTCATTAGCCTGAGGAGATTGTTTTCCTTCATGCCTCGGTGCTGGTTTGCGATTCTGCGAACGAGGCAGAAAGCGTTGTCCGTCTTTGCGATGATCTTGTGGAGAGCCGCTCCGTTCCCTCCGTTGAATTCGGCAAGCATGCCCAGGACCTGAATAACGTCCACCGTGGGTATCACCCCCCCCCCCCCGTCACAAGTGCTAGGACTGATACTGCTTTCGGAGAGTGGCTTCCAATGTTTAGGTATGCCTCCCTTCTCTTTTCTGTAAAGCAGAAGCTCCGACTTGGCGGGGGAGCATCGAAGTGCGATGGGGCGGAGATACTCCTCGATCACGTCGAACGCCTCCTGCATGACTTCTTCGACTCTGCCCTCGCAGCCGCCGGAGCACCATATGGTGATGTCGTCGGCGTAGACGCTGTGTTTGACGTCCTCGACATGCGCCAACCTCTCGGAAAGACCAATCATACAGATGTTAAACAGTGTGGGGGAGATGACGGCACCATGAGGAGTGTCCCACCCTCCGAGGGGCACATCTTCGGAGCGGAAGTCTCCAATGCTTGGCCTTCCTGTCAGTTAGAAAAGAGCTGACGTAGCTGTGGAATCTGGAACCGAGACCCAGGTCTGAAATGGTCTTGATGAAGGTGTGGAGCACGTTGTCGAAAGCCTTCTCGAGATCCAGACCGAGCAGAGCCTTGACGTCTCTGGAACGGCCATCCACAATCTGATGCTTGATTAGCTTCATGGCATCCTGCGTCGAGAGACCGGCGCGGAAGCTGATCATGTTGTACGTGTAAACCTCGTTGTCTTCGAGGTACCCGTTGAGTCTGTTGATCACGACGCGCTCCACGACCTTGCCGACGCAGGAGGATAGAGAAATCGGCCTGAGGTTCTCGATGTTCGGGGCCTTACCGGGCTTGGGAATGGGCACCGTGCAGGCCGTCTTCTATTCTGCAGGAACAATGCCGCTCTTCCAGGACTCGTTGATCTTGTCGGTCAGAAAGACAATCGACGTGTCGTCGAGGTTTCTCAACATTCTGTTGGTGACTCCGTCCGGACCCGGCGCAGACTTGCGGTTGAGCGCGAAGATGGCCTGTTTGACCTCGGGAACGGAGAAGTCATCGTCCAGCTCGGGGCGTGGAGGGCCTCGGTAGTCCGGGAGTTGGGTCGACGGATCCCCGTCGCGACAGACAGGCGGGTACTTCTGCATCAGTTTTGAGACGAGTTCATCGACCGTGTGAGACCTGGTGGCTTCGTGAAGGGCCCGGGCCAGCGTATGCCTTTGATTTGACTTCGAGCCGCTTTCGTCGAGAAGGTGCTTCAGCATACCCCAGGATTTTCCGCTGCGCATCTGCCCGTCGATGAGCTCGCAGAGCTCGTCCAACTGCTGCTGGCATAGCGCCTTGCAGTGCCCATCGATGACCTTGTCGAGCTCCGAGATCTTCTTTCGGAGTCTGCGATTGAGCCTTTGACCCTTCCATCGACGGAGCAGGGCGTTCTTGGCCTCGGTGGGCGAGTCTGCTGTCCATCCGCTCAACGTCGAGATCGGTTTCCACTTTCTTGGTGGCCGCGGAAGCGTCGTTTCGGATGCCTTCACACCATTCTTTCAAGAGTGGCGGGTGCCCTGGCTCTCCCGGGTGCTTCGAGAATCTTGCGAAAATGGTCTCAATCGATGAACGTGAATTCCCTGACCCTACTCCGAGACACCGTGAAGTTGGTCTCAAGAATGTAGTGGCCGCTGCCGAACTCCATCGCGGTGTTCTCCCAATCCACGTCCTCGACGTTCCTCACGAAGGCGAGGTCAGGTGTCGAGTCCCGGGTGACGGAGTTGCCGATGCGCATATGAAAATCCTTGTCAGTGACCAGAGTGAGGTCCATCTCGTTGGCGTCTTGCCACAGGTTGCGCCCCTTGGCAGTGTCGTAGACGTAAACCCAGATGCCGTACGGTGCGTTGAAGTCGCCGACGACGACCAAGGGTCGAGGGCTGGCTAAGTCGGTCGCTTTCTTGAGAATTATCTTTAACTGCTGGCGCGAGTCTCTGTGGTTGATAGATATTGAGGACGAACACGCTGTTTCGGCGCTGATTCCGCTGCGGTACGTCGAGCAGGATCTCAACCATGACATATTCGATTCTATCACTCACCAGCTTGAGGTCGTTGGTGAGATGAGTTAGCCGTATATCGATCAAAGTTCAAATCCCTCGCCCCCCGGGCCAGCCCGACACGGCCCGGTAGCCCTGGAGCGAGGCGACAGAGACTAATGTTTCCTGGAGAGCAATGACCTGAAGTTTGACAGCGAAAGAACTGAAAAACTGCTGCAGAGGTGCTTTTTGTTAGAATACCCCCTGCAGTTTCATTGCCAAATGCGAAAACTCTCTTTGAATCTATCCATTATGACTGACCGGACGGACTACCACATAATGGGGCAGTTAGGGCTGAGCAAAGACTGGGACCTCCTGTCGCCCCGCTGGTGGGTTGCTGAAGTCTACCTTCCTTTAGTACGGCGGGAACGGTTAGCGGTTGTACGACGGAGGTGGATGAAGCCATTCGTGCCTCAGTGGCGTCGATGCGATCTGCGAGAGTTCCAAGGCCCCTGTTGGGGTCCCCGAGCGCAACCTGAATTTGGTGCAAGGTGTTCGTACGATATACAGCACCGCCCTTTCCTCTATCGCAAACATTGAGCGAGCTTTCTTCACACCTTCACAAGAAAACGAGGGAAGATGATAAAAGCACATTTTTAAAAGCAATTGTTGGTCACGATAGACAAATTGTGCAGGGGTGCTGAGAATATACTGAAAACCACTTTCTGATTATAAGGCACGCCGTATAGTGGAGGACTCCTAAGATTTCGGCCACCTGGGGTTCTTTAACGTGCACCTAAATCTAAGTACACGGGTGTTTTCACATTTCGCCCACATCTAAATGCGGCCGCCGTGGCCGGGATTCGATCCCACCACCTTGTGCTCAGCAGCCCAGCACCATAGCCACTGAGCAACCACGGCGGGTCGCACTGAAAGTAAAGTAGAAGTAATTGATTACTATTTAATTAGTAACTATTCAATTACTTTCGTCAGGCACTAATCGGTAACTGTAATTAATTGCATTACTGAATAAAGTAATTGTAATTAATTTCTTTTTCTTCTGAAACGTGTACAAGTCTGGTCTATAGCAATCTCCCTGTTGATATTTTCTTGAGCTGCCTTTTGAAGACTAGCCGACGATTGCTCCCATATGCGTAGGACATAAGGTGACCCGTCAGCTATCACCGTCGATGCAACATCGTCAAGTGGCGCCGCCTGCCAACTCCCCATTGCACACTGCAAACCGTTTCATGAGGGTAGACACACATGATAGGCTACTCATCGTGTTTCGCCTCATCAACAACTGCGTGGCTTGCAGCTCCTTCTCCCCTTTACCTTTTGTCCTGGAATTATTCCCCACCTTGATTGAAAGTTCCCTACGGGGCCAGTCCGAGTCATATTTCTATTCCCTGCACTTCCCCTGTGTAGCGTTGCCAACCGGATGCTTTTGCGTCTACCCTCCATACCTTTCTCTCTTCGTATACTCTCTCTAGGAACAGAACTCTGCGGAGCTCGGGATCTAATCGTTTCAGAAGGCACCACCACCATCATGCAAGTTGGAAAAGTGTCACGACGCTGAGATCGAGGAATCCATCTCGCGATGTGGCAGGAGCTTATTGTACACTGTCCGTGTGTATTGGGGCTTCTACTAATGCGATTAGCGTTGTTCGGGAACTTCATCCAGCTTCTGGAATGTCTTTTTGTCCGTTTGTGCTCAGCTAACATCTTTCATGCCAACTTAGGGCACTGGGTATTCCACGGTCTAATGGGTAGAGAGCATCTGGCTGCTCTGCTAAGTAAACCGGATTCGAAACCAACCGTCATATTAAGTTGGGTCACCGGGTATGGTCGCTTTTCAATGAATTTCTTTCACGCCACATGTGCCACCTGGTTATGCGCCGCTCTTCAATGAACCTCTTTGACGGAAACTTAGGTCATTGGGAACTTTCCGCTCTTCAATGAACCTTTTTGATGCCAACTTGGGTCACGAGTACGTGCCGCTGGATATGTCTAATTCAGTGACAAAAAAAAAACTCCTTTAAAGTTTATCCGGTACTAAGCAGAATAGAACCCGCGTCATATATGTTCAGACAATCTTGTCTGAGTAGACATAGGGTGCGTCAATGTAGCGCGCGGCGTGCTACATCGAGGCACCCTAAGTAGACATTCAAACGCGCGCCACGCGCGGACATCGCGGAGGCACCGCTAGGAGGCTATAGGGAAGCGCGAGAGAAAAGCCCGGCGGCAGTGCACGCCCAGTACACGACGCGCTTCGGCGATGGCAATACGGTCTGTCGCTGCATTGCACCCATTGATAAAACAGCCATCCTGATTTGGTTTCTGCTGGAATGTTTTTTTTTATTTGGAGGGCTCCAAACCACTCGGGTTTGATCACAATGTCGCCCTCGCCATCAAAAGTTTCAAAGCACAAAGAGCTGCAGCAGTGGAAGCGCATGGCCCGAATTTGCAAAGCTTTTCATTCGTAAGTGCTATTTGCTTTTGACTGGCCACCGTCGCTAATAATATGTGTACCGTAAGGATTGCCTGAAATTTGCTCTTACAAACAATTTTAGCATAGGAGATTTTGTGAATACGGGCCCAGGGGCCGAATTCACAAAGCTTTTCGTTCGTAAGTGCTCTTTCCCATCGGTCAGCTGCCATCGCTAATTATATGTCCAGCATCACGATTGACTGGAGTTTGATCTTACAAACAATTTTAGCGTAATAGCTTTTTGTGAATACGGGCCCAATTCACTTCCCTGTGCGAGTTAACAAAGCAGTGATGCCCTTGCGAAGGATGTGGGATCGTTCCCCACCTGCGGCAAGTTGTTTTTTCATCCACTTTCGATTCCACTATTTATAATTTCTTTATTTGAATTAGTCAGTACAAGTAATTCCCCCGTCCTTGGTGTCTTTCTTTGTTGGTTTCTTATGATCGATTAGACATAGTGATGCTTCCCACGCAATGAACGAGATAGCACCCTGTCTTCTCTTCTTGCTTGTCCAGTCCGTTGCACACTACCTTCTCATAGAGAGGCTAGTGTGCATGGATCACTATCACTGTCTTCTCATGAACTCACTACCTCTTTTGAGCACTACCTAACCAGCATTATATCTTCTCATAGAGAGGGTATACCACTGTTGATCTTGCGTCTATCATGAAGAAAGTCATAAGAACGCTCCCACAGTTTTTTATGCCTAACGGAATATTGGCCTCCTGTAATCAAGTGATTATCTCTCTAGTGTACGTGCATGCTCACAGTACTTTACCTTTGCTACTTACCTGCACATAATTTTGTCCGATTTCCTGGGAGTCAAAACTTTAGTGCCGGCTGTTACACGGCAAGAAACTAGGTATTTACTGTCATCTAAGCCAGCTCCGATTCTATGTCAACACCGTGAAATTGAAAAGTCAAAGAAAAAAATCCTCCAATGTAAGCAAAAAAAAAAAAATACGTGAACACCATCCCTTTGAAGTCTCAAACGATGCTTATTTCGAACATGCGAAACTAGCGGCGAATCTCCTGCAGCTTACAGCATGCAACCAGTCACTCATTATCGTCATCCACGTCGAGATCACTGGATTCCTTGTCGCTCTCTTCCTCCCTCAATGCGCTGCCTTCTGTGCCATCCAGCGTGTTAGTAATACGCTTCCTAAACGTGCGCATGGTGACAGTCGCAGTCCAGCTTGCCACCGGTTTCGGAGACGCGCGCTTGACGCGAGCAGACGGCCGCACGAGCCAAATCATCGAGTCTAAGCCAACCCATGTCATTTGTGTCCCGCTTTTCTTCAAAATAGTATCAGCTTAGACTCCAATAAATACGGTAACAAAAAATTACACACGCACATGTGCACACACACGCACACACACATAGCCCTCGTTTTTTGTGTGCCTCGCACGTGTGCCTTTGTTTCCGGCTTCATCGTCCTTTTAGTTTTAGTTACGTCATACCCCCCCCCCCCCGATCTTGTGAGTTTTTCCTGGCTAATTATTTTGTTTCTCCTGAGCTCACTCATTTCTCTAACTATGCTTGCATGCTTGTGACCTACTCTGAGCTCATAAGCAATTAATTACGCAGTGGCACGCACCTTTTATAGCAGTAGCAACAACTCTCACTCCATGTTTTTCTTCCTAAACATCAAGACGCACGTTATACAACCGCATTTTTGCAGAATAAAGAGTACATATAAGGAAAGCTGGTAACGGAGTTGTCAGCTGCATTAGGGGTTGCTTCGATAGGACACATGTCAGTACCATGTCAAGCCACTGTAAGCTGCAGGCATGCTTTGTCTTCCAAGAGTGGCCGGCAGTGGAGGCATGCATGCCATTACTTTGCAACTCATTAACGCTGTTCCAGTTTCTGTTCCGTGCTTTCAGCTAAATGGAGATGATTTTCCTATTCGAAACAATTTTAGGTGTTGGTACAAATTTAATAATTATGTATATTAACATGTCATTCAGTCAGGTTCAGCGTGACAGAAAGAACCTGTACAAGCACAACTGTCGGCAAGACGCTATATTGCATGCGTATTCGCGCAATGACTAAAACCAAAATGCGTGTTTTCCCTTAAAAATACGAACTTTATTTGCCTCGTGAACCTCGTAAACCACACAGGCAAAACGTAAAAAAAACTAATTGATATCATATAGTTGTGTAAAGAAACATAAGGATGCTTCTGAAAACACAAACACTGATGATTGAACACTGGGAAGAGTAAACTATTCATATTTGGCTGTGGTGTATTCACTGTTACAAAGGTGCTTCAAGAAGAGTATTGTACCAAGGCATAAAACAACCGCAGCTTAAAATGTATGCAGTTTCATACCCTGCTTTATGATGTCAATACATGGAACAAAAACGTGGCGATGAATATGAATTACTTGTATTTACACGGTTGGGTGAAATTCTTCACCGGAGAAGCACTCGGGTAAGAACAGCCTGAAGACCACACACGCCCCCTCTTTTTTTTTCTTTTTTGACAAGATGATCAGATATATTAGGAGGTATAACTTCTGAATAGACGTGTTGCGATTTGCCTCGAGTCAGGACTGGGAAAACACGGGAGGCGCGCCACGGAAGAGCAATAAGTTAACAGAAAGACCGCGGGCGCGTTTGATTGTTTGCGAGGTGCACTGCCGTCGCGCACAGGGACTACTCAGCCGCCGTGGCTGCTGCGCACGTGCTGTTCGAGCTCGAGTGGCGACTCGAACTTGATGCGGCACTCGGGGCAGCGGCCCTGGTCCTGGACGCCCTTGGCGTGGAAGCAGTCCTTGCACATGAACGACTGCCGCTCCTGCTGGCGGCCAGTGATGATGCGGCTGGCCGCGTCCAGGGGTCGCTCGCAGACGCAGCACAGCGAGCCCTTGTCGCAGTGTGCCACGTGAAAGCGCGCGTGCATGCGCAGTTCCACCTGAGACATGAGCGTCTGGCGGCACACCACGCAGGGTAGCGGCAAGGCGGGACCTCCACCATGAGAGTTGACGTGCGTCAAGAACTGGTCCTCGGAGCGAAGGACCTCGCGGCAGCCGGCACATGTGGAGCCCTTGACGACCTTGCAGTGCGTCAGCTTGTGCTCAGCCAGCGTGGTGGCCGAGGGGCACATCTCATCGCAGATGTTGCACTTGTGCTTACTGGGGCTTGCCGTGTGACTCTTCATGTGGTTCTCCAGGTCCGAGCGGGACTTGCATGGTTCGTTGCAATACGCGCACAGCAGGCTCACCGACTTCTGCGACGAAGAGCGTACGTTGTGCACTTGCTTGCGGTGTGCCGCCAGCAGGGCGTCCGCTCCAAACGACTGGTCGCAGATTTCGCACTTGATGTCCTTGATCCTCGACTTGACGCTCAGGTTCTGCACACCGTCCGGGTGCAAGGTGAGGTCGGCCGCGTGACAAGCCTGCATGTGTTTCTCGAGCAGGAATTCTACGTGAAAGGCTTGACTGCACAGGGCACACGCGAATTGTTTGCCGTGCGTGTCCAGGTGGCTTTGAAGTAGGGGCTCGCTAGCAAATGTCTGGTCACACAACAGGCACCGGTAGGGTGCAGCCTTAGCTAAGTGCGTTACTTGAACGTGAAGAGCGAACTCTGGCTCAGACCGGTAGGCGGCGTTGCAAGCGCTACACTTGAATACTTGGCACTCGTTGCTGTGCTTGACGGCGAAGTGAACCTGCACTCCAACTTTGGAGTCGAACACGTCCCGGCAGAGCGCACAGCGGTAAAGGTGGTGGGCGTGAACGTCAAGCAAGTGCTTCTGTAGCTCGTCAGGCCGCGCGAAGAGCTTTAGGCACGCCTGGCAGCCGTACTCGACCGACGTGGCCAGGAAGTGCGCGGCAACGTGCGCCTCGAGTTGCTGCGAGGACGGGAACTCGGCGCGGCACTCGGGACAGCAGCGTGACATGCGTCCTTCTAGGTGCGACGCCAGGTGCGCCCGGAACGACTCGAAGTCTGGCGACGCGGCGCCGCACTGGCTGCAGAGCAAAGGTCCGCCGCCAGAGTCGGCTCCCATCATGGCCGACATGCGCTTGCTCAGCACCTCGCTGAAGCTGTGAGCAGCCAGCGTGTGAGTCTGCAGGGCGTGGACGCTGGGTAGCTTCATGCCGCAGTACTCGCACTCGTACGACGCGTCCACCACAGACGAGGCCGTGGTGGCGGCCGGCGGCGACTGGCGGGACACCGAGCGGCCGCTGGGCTCCGGCCGCAGTTGGTGCGACGGCCCCACAAGCGAGGCCGCCGAGAAGGGAACGTGGGAGGCGCGCACGTGCGCCTGCAGCGCCTCCAGGCTGCTGAAGTCGCGCCGGCTGCAAAAGCCGCACGCCAGCGGCTCCCCTCCGTCGCGGGGACTCGTGCTGCCGGCCCGCTCGGACATCTGCAACGAAGCGCAGATCGTCAGCATCGCGAACAGTGGAGCGTCAAATAAAGCCACCCGAAAACTAAACATACGCGCGCTTTTTTTGCAAGTTGAGAAGGCAGATACCAATTCAGGTCATCGCAAGAACTGAAATTGCACCTCTTTCGCATCGCAAGCCCTCCTTTATGGATCTCAAGTAATCTATTTTGAATATGCCGAACGTGAGCCGGGAGGAATATGAAGGGAACTGTTCGGATACAATCCCCACGACCCCGAGTGACCAGGTACGAAAGCATTGCGCGAGCGCACTGTTTTCCCCTACTCCAACATATAAAGAAAACACAAGTATAAATAAATAAATAAACAAATAAATAAAGATGATACCCTTCGACGTGGGCGCACTCGGCAAGTAAAACACGCCGTCGTATGTGCGCGAGCCTTGCATGCCCCCCGCTATTCATTTCGACCCAGAAGGAAAAGCCCCAGCCCCTATCTCACTCTCTGTTTTTTTTTTTTTTTAACGTTGCCTCCCTGCGACACAATGTGCCTCGTCGCATGCAAATAGAAGCCATCTTCCCTCCCGGTATTACCCGGTCAAACACAACGAAACTGTTAGATAGGGATTCCTATATTTATTATTTCTCTCTAGGAATAGATGGACAACAGATTTTCCTGTTTTGATGAAGGAAGGAGAATAGGACGTCCACATTCAAATCTGCGTGGCTCAGGCTTCATCCGAATCCGCATCCACCGAAATCCCTCGTATAGACTGTGCGTGGACGCCATGGCAGTCCCCATAGATTACATGAATTGAACTGTGTGCCTGGATCACAAATATGGAGTCAGCACGGCACAAGAGCCTTTTGTCTGCGTACTCTTTTGATTGCGCATCCGCGCTTCTGACGATGCCCGTATGAATACACGTGGAGTACTTAAGCCGGTCTGCTTACTAAATAAAAGGATTGACTCGACGTCGAGCGATGGGCCGACACCGCTGTTTGCAGTGACAAAACACCAATTTCGCGTGGCTTAATAAATATACAGTGTCTTAATAAAACGTGCTCGGTGTGAGTGCAAAATACGGCAGAACTGCTAAACAATGTGCACGCAGCCAACTGCAGACATCGACTTGAAATTAAGCTTGCGGCAAGTACTGTACAACGGTAAGAGCATTACGAACATCGCGAGATTGACGTCTTGATTATATGGCATACAAAAGCGTGCGCATATTTTTATTTTTTTATTTGGTGCATTGTGAAGTTACAACGCAAAAACTGCAAGGCCAGCCTGCGAGGATAAGTTGTTACGAAGATACATATTCGACCAACCGCTTGTAGACTGTTATTTGTTTTGGCATGTGTTAAACTCAAGAACCTGACAGTGTTATTTTATTTTCGAAAGCCGCTTACTTGCATGGAAGTAACATAATTCACGTGGACCCAAAGCATACCTTAGGAACCTCCCGCTTATATCGTCGTCGCTCGCAAAAATCACATTTACGTACAATAAAAAGTTATATTCTTATAAAAGTCTATACAAGCACCTTTTTCACAAGTATTTATAATTTTATGTGTTTTGCTTGAAGTTGGGAGACGTAAGCGCTAACTGGTGGTTCGATGGCACTATAGACCCATGTATGTCACAAACAGGTGTGCGATAGCAGGCACTATCTGGGAGTTAGTCCAAATGGTGAGTGGACTTACCGATTTGCATCCGTTTGCTTGGACTTCAACGCTGCCCGGACCAGGGCTGCCACCGGTTAGGCTCAGCTTGTCAGTTGAGCACGAGGAGCTGTCCTCCCGCGACATGGACGTCTGCGACAAGATGGGAATCTATATTAGGGCAATATGGAGCAGGGCCACACTTGTGCCCGCATACAACATCGCCGTCGTTCGTAAGTGTATACGCATATATAATGAGTACCTGTTAAAGAAGGGTGCACTCTATTTCGTAAATCTGTATTATTTTTCTTTTCTTTGCATTTCAGGTTTTGGTAAAGAATCCAACGCGATAATGTGATGGGACACAAGGATACGATCGCTCTCTCGCTGTCATATATATTGGCCGGCGCATATAAGCGCCGGCCAACGCATTTTGACGCTCGTAAGAGCTGCTAACATGAATGCGTCCACTTGCTCGTTCACTATTCCTATAAGGGAAAGGCCGACGCAGGCCGTGGCAACGTGTTAGAAATGTACGCATTTTAAGCGTTACCTCGTGAGAGCATGCCATATACTGTGCATGCAGCGGCGTTGCATATGCGACATGCGATTCCCCATTTGGTGAGCGTCTTACTACTACTATTCCTTGTACTGCTAGCAGGAGTAGTAGAAGTAGTAGTATCTATATAATTTTCTGGTGTGGAGAGCAGTCACCTGCACGCTGGCATCGTGAGCTCCTCGAAGGCATGCGCATATCATCTTGCGCGCGTGTGTCAGGTAAAATGTGTCGTACAAGCATACGACAGAACTGGGAGAACGCTGTCGGTGGTCGCAAGGGCACCCTCCAATAGGGTCATAACTAGGGTTCATCATTTTCGGTTCAAGCCAAGGGAAACCCAAAGAGCTACGCCGAACGTTTTCCCCAGAATTCGGTTTTAACCGAAAAGGGTCAGTGAAAGTAAATTTACTAGATAGCTAAAATCGGCGCGCCGCAGGTAGCCTACGTGAACTCCAATTATGCAAGGCGCCTGGAGAGGTCACGCGTCATTCTGGCGCCCAAGCAATGAGGTAGAGTGAATGCACGGACGGCGTCGTGGCATGCAGCACATTTCAGAAATTTAGTTCCTAACTAATAAATATGATTTCTTTCTCTCTGTTACTTTTGACAGTGGCTCGTAAGACCTAGACCTATCTATCTATCTATACTTGCTGTTCTCTTATCCCTGTATTATAAGGTCTCAATGTATTTTGTCTTCGAATCTCAAATGCGTTGACTCTCAATTACTGCACAGACACATCGCCATATATGGCGCTATACCTTCGCTAGACTGTTTCTCTAAAATGTTGTTATTCTGCACATTCGATGCATCTATACAATGTTGAAGAGCGTGGATCTGCAGTTTACAGTCGATTCAGTGCCAACAGAATTAGTAGACCAGATAGACACCTAAATTGCGAGAAATTATCCGCCAAGAAAGTTGGCGCGAATTCACCTGGAAGAAACGTATTCGGAAAAAAGAAACATGGGGGTATAAAACGAACACTCACCGATCCATTGTCGGCGGGGTTGCCTACTGCAGCGAGCGTCGCCGCTCCGTTAGCCGACGCCAGACTCGAGCCGGGCCGGGAGAGCGCGGCCGACGGCTCGAGGCCATTGACGGCGGCGGCGCTCTTGCGGTGATTCTGCATGTGCGAGGTGAGGGCCGCCGCGGTGTTGTAGCCGCGGTTGCACATGGCGCACTGGAAGGGCTTGGCGTGGTCGTGAGTCTTCATGTGGATCTTGAGGTGATCGGAGCGCGAGAAGGCCGCCTCGCACTGCGAGCACCGGTACTTGCGGTCTCCCGTGTGCAGCTTCACGTGCCGGTCGCGACTGCGTTTGTGCTTGAACAGCCGCTGGCAGAAGTCGCACCGAAACGGCATCCGGTCGCTGTGCACCTGCAACGGACAAGTGCGCACCTCACGGTCACAGTGTGTCGCCGAAGAGCATCGTGCAGGCGTGGACACATATACATACGTATGAGGCGGAGCCTTCATGTCTGAGCGATTTATTTTATGTGATGCTTAGAAGATGCGAGTGCCTTTAATTGGTAACCGCTAATTATAATAAAGTCCCCAGATATGAAAAAGCAATTTGTGAGTTTAACTACGGCAGTCGAGTATACATGAGTGCCAACGCCGCCATGCACTATATCAGAAAGATTCAGGTTGCTCGAACCGATCAAGGGCCTTTAGTCACGGCGCCTCTGAGCAGCAAAAATTGGTCGAAATATTTATCTATTGCGTCCCCGCGGTTGTTTGCGGCATATATCCATCGGATTGGTAATGTCGTCGAGGTATCGAAGTGCTATTTCGAGAAAAAGAAAATTCCATCATTTTCGAGCACAGAAGTTTACCAGACACGAGGACTGACCATGTAAGCGTTTGCATCCCGTGATCATAATTTACGAATTGTCGACATTCTTCAGGCACGTGAAACCACCGCTAAATATTGGTGACGATAAAATTTCCAGCTCTTGGGCGAGCGTTCTGGTTGCCAACCAATTACTAACAGTTTCGCATTTCTTCCAAGTTCCCCAATTCTTAGCCGATTCTTTCATGAGAGACATCAGAAAACATGCCGTGTTAAAACGTGAGTGCCAAAGTATCACAAATGTGTGCAAACATCTGCACTTGGCGTATTAGAGTGTGAAGACCTGGTTTGTGAAGACAAAAAGTCGCCTATGCAGCCCCGGGATTGCGCTCTGTCCATTAGCGCGGAGGGCTTGGCCGACCGAGCAGACAATGGCAGCGCTAGTTAGTCCTCGCTTGCAACACGCGGGCATCCTTGCACAAAAGCTCATTTGCACTCGCGTAAGCCCGTAAGTGGACATGTGCGCTTCTCTAGATGGCCAGATCAACGGCAGCGGTGACCGCAGTGCGGAAGGCATCCTCCGATCCGCATCAGCGGTAGGCAGTCACGATTGACGGCAAGTTGGCGCACATTAGCGGGCCAACCAGATAAACAGGCCGAATAGGACGCCGTAGCGGGACAGCGAGTACTGCCCCAGAGGTAACCGGCCGGCGCTAATCCACTTTGGCCGGCCGCAAGGCCAAGCCAGGGATGCCTCAAATTAGATGATCTAAATTGCGTTGTCGCACCTCCGCGCCATTCTCGGCGCTTTCGTTTTTCTTCCCTAGGCCGTTGTGCGGCGCCAGGTCTAGCGGCCATGATATTCGCGGGTCCTGGATTAGGCGTAAGCACGTTAATGTGGATCGGGTAACCGCATTGCGGGCAGGGACTCGATCTTGCTCTCGGGGGAGCGGGGTCTGGTCAGCATCTCCTCGCACACGGCACGCTGCAATGCGGGGAGCCGCTTTATGTCTCGCCGCTGCTGGCGGCGCTGAGCGGGACGGCCCCTCTCGTCAAAGATTTATAGCCTTTTTTATAGGCTGGCCACTCTCCCGAGCGACCCGTGTTGTGGCGTGCGAGCCTCGGCAATTGTCAACGAAGGGCAGAAAGGACAAGTCCTCGGCAGCACCCACGAAAAGGCCGTGGACCTCAGTACGTATACCTCGCGCACTGTGCCAGAAATTGCCGAGGCAAATAGCTAATAAAAGCGGGCGTCGTTGGTGCGCGGCTGCACAGCGCGAGCAAAGCGAAGCCAGCAAGCGGGGCAGAAGTTCGGGGAGAGCACTGCTGGCTCTCTGGCGAGAGAGAGGGAAGCGAGCATCGTAAGCGTTCATGTGGCTTGCCTGTTATAGCAAATTCGGGCGGCATTCAACGAGCATAGCGTAGGCGCGCAGCGAACGCAGCCTGATCGCGCACGGGCAGGATGTGCGATTTGGCACCACGGTTTGGCGTACCTGTTCGTGTCGCTTGAGGTAGCTGAGCCTGGGGAAGGCCTTGTCGCAGAAGTGGCAGGCGTAGGGCGTCGCCTCTGTGACGCCGATGGTGAAGGACAGCTCGGAGTCGGAGCAGGAGGCCGATGCCGGGCCGCCGGCCAGCAGCGAGGGAGGGGGCGACAGTGACGCCGACGTCAGCTCGTCCTCGGGGCTGCCGGACGAAGAGCGCCACGACGAGGGCGTGCCTGCACCGCCGCCCGGGGCTGCCCCTGGGGACAAGACAGGCGCGCGCTCAGAAACCGCGGACACGCCCGGCGCGACAGCACGTGTCTGCCGCCTTCGCACAAACCTCATCTTCACGAGTAGCACTTAGGCAAGTAGCGCTTCAATAACCCCAGGAGTGAAACCGAGCGGGTGTCGCTCGGACAAGTTCAAGGGCACTTTGCGGAACGCGTCGGAGTATGACATGCAGCAAGGAAGCGAACAATAACTAACACATGCCGCACATGTCTCGATGTTCATGTACAAGGCATACGAGAGTCCGCACCCAATTACGCGCACCCTGTGCGGACGAACCCTTGCCACGACGACGCAAGGGCGTGCATGGCGGCCCGCTGTGCGGCGAGCGCAGCCCAGACGTGCACCACGGGGGGTCGCGCCGCGCCCGCGCGTTTAATAACCGGCGTCGGAAAAGGAGGAAGTCCGCACAATGGCAGCCGGGGACCGCAGCAGCGGCGCTCCATAAAGCCGCCTCCCCCAACCGTGACCCCTCCGCCACCCACCCGCGATCGGGAAAAATAAACCTCGAGCACTGCTGCCCTCGCCAGGGGCTCTCTTCCCAGAACTCGTCGGCGTCTGGCGGGGCCGTTTTGTCAGCCCCATCGGTCGGTGCCGGATTTTCGGGACCCAAGGTGGCCCTTCCTTCCGTCACGGAGAGGGCGAGAAAGCGCCGTTTCGCGAGCCTTGTCTAAATCAAGCGCCGCGTGTGTGCTCCACCCAGTTGGGCGCCAGTGCCCCTCCCCCTTCCTTGCGGCGCCCGCTTGCTCGGCCGCTTGCTCATCCGAGCTGACAACTCAATAGAGCGGGCCGCTGGGTGACCCTGCGCACAAAGGGCCATCCAGGCCGGATTCCTCGAAACCCCCCCGTCGCGGTGCCTGCGCCGACTCCGCAACAGGTCCGGACGTCTTCATCGCTGGACCACGGTGCGCGAGCCTTTTGTGGCACGGCTGCGCCCTAGGCATTCCGTGGGGCCCAACGGTGGCACTAGCGGAAACCTCATGAATGAATATGGGCCAGTCGCCGGCTTGGAAATGTCGCGTGAGCTGCCTACGTGAGCGCCATTAAATGAGACAACGCGCGCCAAGCTGGTTTTCCATAAAAGTGCTCGCTTCAAACCCCCGACCGCAGATAAGGTCCCCAAGGTCCGGTGACCGAAAACTGGACGTGCACCAGTTGCTCTCACAAAGCATACAAAAAAGTTACTTCGAGTTAGACTTTTTTTTTTTTTTTTTTTTAGTGTAAAGTTTATCGGCGCCTACTGCGACTCCCGAAAGGATCGTAAGGTAATCAAACATAATCGCAGCTCTCGTTTTTCTCGAGCGAAACTAAAAAATAATGAAAAGCGAGTTTTCTTTCCTATAGAAGGAGTTGTTTTAGAAAATTTATTTTATTTAGAAAATTCAGTTTTCGACTCCGCCCTGAAGTTAGCCGGCATCAAGACACGCTATACGTTACAGTGACTACTCGGGTTCGATTTTGTTCTCATAGAACCGTTTACAGCTGCCTCAATACCTAGCGCTTTACTCACAGTCATCCTCCGGAATGAATACTGCCGGTATACTCGCTTAATGAGATGGTCGAGCAGAAATACTGTGTAAATGGTATTCTGAGAAAGTTAGAGTTTGTAATGAAGCAAAACAAGAAAGAGAAATATTTATATTTGAAATCGACATCCTACCATGCTTCTATTTCTTCACTGTCCGTTCTTGAGAGTGATCATAGACTTATATTCAAGCTGAAGTTACTGCACCGCAATAACGCTAACATATTTGTTGCATCCAGTGGAAATAGCGCACCTGTACATTCCTGTAATCGTACTAAAGCTGTCTCTCTGCGAATCACCGCGCGCTCTCCTGCTGTCCTTGGAGACTTTCGAACCATGCGCGTATCTTTAAGGCACCTGCGCTTTCACACATCAGGCACACGGAGGAAGTCCTAACTGGCATGATTTGTGCGTGTCTTAAATATCTTGTTGCATCTGTCAGTGTGTTTGCCTGTGCAAATGCTTCTAAGAGGAGAGAGAAAAAGAGATATGGGAGGTGACTTGCAAGTGACGCGCAAATCAAGTACAAGCCCCCAGGAAACAAAACGCTCGACACAAAATTCCAAGCTACCGAATCACCGGGGGAAGAAAGGTGGGCGCGTTAAAGTATAATCTCGTGGAAGGTACTCAAGTCGAGTGCGCGCCTGCTAAAAACAAACTCGACTAGTGACGAGGAACGTGAAAAACCACATCCGCAGTAGACGAGCCAGCGCAGCGGTCCATTCAGTCAGCGCTTTGGCACCTTATCGGCATCTCTTCGGATGGAGAGATTGCGCTGCTGGCCCGTGTCCGGCAGCCACAGGGCGGCCGTCCTGAGTCGGGCCTGCAGCGAAAGCGAGAGCCCACCGCGCGTGGGCACTTTTACGACTTTGTTTTTGCACTGTCTCTTGCTTCATGTGCTCCTCCACTGCTGGAGCTTCTCAGCGGAGGTGGTCTCTGCTGGGCGCGTCCGCCGCAGATTGCGCTGGAGGGGGGAGGGGTGGAGGGAAGGGAGAGGTCACAAGTGTCGCCCGCGTGGCCGGCTCGGTGCCACGCACGCGCGCGCTCACCATGCGCGCACGGGGGTCGTCTCTGGGCACCCCCCCTCCCTTTCCCTCCACGGACGCCGCGCCAGGGAGGTCGCGGCCAGATGCAGTGGACAGATAGGGCGCAGCACCTCTTCGCCCTTGCGGCCTGCCGAGCGCGGCGTCGCGTGCGTACCTCTGGCCACTGTCTCTCGAATCGTGGTCCTTCGCAAAGCTTGCCTCTTTGTCCACGGTGACCCGCGATGCTGCTCAGCGTTTGGGACACAAAGAGATTCAAGGGCTCGGCAATTCTTTCTTTGTCGGCCTAACTGCAAGCAGCGTTTCTTAAGGGCATCTTTTTCGGTGAACCATTCATTCGGGCTATGTTGTGTTGCGTGGTTTCACTCTCTCTTGTGAGCTGCTTGACTGTCTTCCTCTATCTAGTCAGCCAACACTGGCGATGCGGTAATTATTAATCAATACGCGAAACATACAGCTGCGCGATGCAAAACTTCGTGGCCAGAGCACGACTTCCCGCAAGACGGGAGTAAAACAAGCACTTACTCGGCAGTATCAGTTCATAGCCTGAAGGCTTTTTTAAATAGAGCGGTCGCAGGAACTCTCCGACATGGCGGCGATTTCATCATGGAAGACAGTTCTAGCTGTCACAGTTGTGCTCGGTGTAAGAACGAGCAGAATAACACTTAGAAGAGCCACGAATTCGGCTAGTTGGTGTGCATTCATTTTTCCTTGCGCTATGTGCTGGAAGACATTAACAGGGACGAAACGAACTCTGGTTCTCCCCCGTGTCGCTTCCTGCCCTCTTTACAACCAGTGTTCGTTTCGTCCCTGTTAGTGTCTTCCATTATATTGCCCTTGGAATAAGGCATCTGTGAACTAAGTGAGTTATTAATAGTTTCATGAGCGTATTGACAGACGGTCGGTGTGTTGGAAGGGGTGCCGCGCATGCACGGAGCCAAGAAGGCGGTGCTGCAGAAGAAGAAAGCGGCACTTGTCTAGCGGCGACCAGTAATTTTCCAAGAAGCGCTCTCGGTCTGTCTGACGCACGCCGCCGACAAGTGAGTGCACCTTTCGCTACGGCCAAGGTGCGCAGCCGAAAGGCGCCCTCGACAGAGGGGCGCGGTGGGAGGAGGCGCGCTCTTTTTGCACCCACATGTGAGCCGCGCCGCAGAAAGCGAGGGGGGACAGCACACACACACAAAAAAAGGCATCTTCGAGCAAGAGTCGGCGGGGAACAAAGTGAACCGCAGCGGCAATTGCGTGCGCGCCGCTGGACCGGCATCTTCCCGTAATGAGGCAGCGCGAAGAGATTGAGCTGTTCGCGCAGGAGATGATCGGTGACGTCTATTTATCTGCCCACGTACTACACGCACCCGCGGTTTGTTTCTTTCCGCTCGTTCGCTTCGTAACTTAATTTACGCGAAGTGAGAAGACGCGGCTGCAATTTACGCCACCCGCACCGATCAGAAGAAAAAGGAAAAACGAACGATGGTTGGGCGCCAAGGCACGGGCGCGAGGGGGACAGCCTTGAGAAATAGGATGTTTCAGGGCTGACCGTATAGAGTCAAGCTGTGGCCTGCATCCTGCTCCTTGTTTTTCTTTCCTGCTGTTCATGGTGCGATCATTTCTCGCGTATAGATTGCTGCAGGGAAACCGTGCACCTCGCGGACCACCGCCGTCGCTCGGGGAGGGCCAATATCGAGCCAGTGCAGCACCTGTCGGCGGTGCGCGTAAATTTTTTACTATATGAAAAGCCACGATGTCCGGAATGAACGGCGAAAAGTGTCGGGGCATGTTTCACGCCCTGCCGCATCGGTAAATTAAGCCGTGCAACGTATAAATCAGCGTGTCAGTGGCGGCTCGGAAGAATCAAGAACCTGTCAGGACGGTTCAAAAGAGCATCCATCCGCCTCTGACAAACGGGCTCCTGTGTCTGTTGAAATGTACCTACGTACAGCATTCCCAGGGCGTATGTTACAGCCGCTGTCTCGACCCTTTAGCGCTTAAGCCTCCTTTCTGTGCCGCCCACAGCAGCTACCCAAGTACAGATGTCTAGAAAGACTCGCGTTGCAGGCGGGTAGACGCAACAGTGCTGAGGGTAACACGAATCACGAGCTTTATGCCGCGGTCGTTTCACAGCTCCCCGTGCGTTTGCTCCGGTTCCAGAAACACGTGAGCCGTCAGCCACACGGAGTAACACAAGGCCGCGGTGGCCATGTTTCGATACTCGGCCGTACGTATTCCTGCCGCAGAACAGTTGTAAGGCAGAAAGCTGTTAACTTCACTGTCTACACTGACAGATAGACAAACCACAAAAGATCCACTCGTCAGAAATCCGTCACTGCTTTAAAATATTGGAGCTGTCTCTCTCTCTCTCTCTCTTTCTTTTCCGTTGAAAGTGTCTACAACATGCTTCTCTGCAGTGGTCGAAGTTACCAGCTTCACATTGCCAATTGAACGGTGCAGGTATCGAGATGAAGTTATGTGCAGTGTGAGAATGTAGAAAAGGGAAACAAAAATGAAAAAGAAAGAAATAAATAAAACGCGACTCACTGTCCCCTTAAAGAACACTACATGCGTGTCAATAAAACTAAACTGCATAAGTTATAAATTAGACGTCGCACTCGAACCACACCGGCACTTTCAACAGGCATGGTCAAACTTCGTGCACCTTGGCGCTCTCTGGCCACTTCTGGCCCTTGCGCCAATAAACTCCAATCGTCATCAGCAGGAAACTTCGCGCAGCTTCTACGGGTACTCAGACTTTGTAATAGTCCCGGTCTAACCACCGTATTCAGAAATGCATCTTAATTTGAAGCCCATGCTTGACTTGATTTAAACGACGCCTGTCGTCAACGCACTAAAAGAAACGCAATGAAACGCAATCTTCGGCGCGTTCGCACGAGGCGTCATTTATATCAAGTCAAGCATGAGCTTCAAGTTAAGTTGCATTTCTGAATACGAAGGTAAGAGCCCATAGCATCGAAAGGTGGAACACGTGGCTAAGAACTGCAGCCGAACTGATAGTTGGGTGAGTTGGTACGAATTCATAGTGAAATATTTAGCGCGCACAATCGACAAGTACACAGTGAAGGGGTACACACGAGCGCTCGTGTGTCCCCCTTCACTGTGTCCTTGTCGATTGTGCGCGCTAAATATTTCACTATGAACGTGGCTAAGAGTACACCCCCGAACATGCACCTAAAATAAAATAAATAAGACACAGAGTTGAACTAAAATTGCGGAGAGGGGAGGCTAATTATTCCGCAGCCCTTGGCCACACCTCTGACAGTAGGGAAAAGAGGATCCGGATATATCGGCACGTTTTTGGTGAAACTATAGATGTACAAATGTACAACAGATATGCGAGCACAGTCATTGTTATTTACAGCAAACGCTCAAACCTGTCACAGATAGTAGTGCCCCATAGTATAACAATAATACCGGCACTGCGGCTGTGGTAGTAAGAGTGTAACAAGAAGATGTCTCCTATTGCGTACGTCCCGGGCCCTCTCATTTCATAAGAACACTTGATATGATAGGATACATAGCGTCCACAGATCTGCGTAAGAGGGAAGCCGTAGTGGGAGTCTTCGGGATGATTTGTACCACCCGATGCTCTTTAACATGCGGCGAAATCGGTTCGCGCAGGACAGGGGTAATAGGAGTTCGGAGGGAGAGGCCTTCGTCCTGCAGTGGACATAAAATAGGTTGATACTGATGATGATTTTATTTATTTATTTATTGCGGTCAATGCACGGTGTTTGGAGAGTATTGGTGGTGGATACATCGTCAGTTTCACAGCCGGTTCTTTTGTTCTAACTTTGGAAGATCTTCGAGCCCAATAGATAGCTAGATTCAGGAACGTAGGTGAGAATACGCAAAGTAAGAAAAAGAAGACCAAAGCAAATCTGAACAATGCACACACGGTAAAGAATTGCACGCAGGCATTGGTGTGGCCATTAACACAAAAGGCTTTATCTCATGCTCTCTGGAAACGACAGCCAAGGCTTGAAATGTACACGGTCGTGAGAATAATCTTTCGGGGTAACACACGGGTAGTCGTACGCTTTTTTTTTTTTTTTGCGAATGGGAACTGTGGCAGTGTTATATATATATATATATATATATATATATATATATATATATATATATATATATATATATATATATATATATATATATATATATATATATATATATAAAGTGGCCACGTCATTATACACCATATAAAAAAGGTTTGACATATTAGGTGTATTATAGTTTTTCTTTGCCTATGTACTACCTGTAAATGCGATGGACATTAGCCAACACAGACTAACATGTACTGATAGTCTGCAGCAAGGATAACTCGTGCTTGTTTATCCTGGAACAATATATGGTGTCCACATCTCATTTTAAAGCGTTACAAAGAACAATGACTAAACCCTGGCTATAGCTGTCATGTAGCTGTCATGTATGGCTGTCTTATGCTGCAACCGCATGTGCTTGAACTACCGAAGGGAGGCTTTGTCAGAGGCTGCGAAACACCTTTAGCCCAATCTTCCTCGACCTTAAGTGTATGCTGTGAACTGAAATAAAAAAGTTTGTTGTTGTTGTTGGGAACTTTTACAAGAGCTGTCAGTTGAAAGCTGCAGCAAGGAATCAGTTGTCATGAGCCTTTGCTGCATAATTCAAAAGAGCAACTAAACTCACAAAACGGGAACGCCAGCGCCGAAAGTGTGAGCATCTATAGCAGTCAGTACAAAGATTATAAAATGTACCAGCTTATCAATAGCCAAAACAGAAGTCCACAATGACACCTTACAGCTTGTCACCGCAATATATGTGCGTGTGTGTGCGTGTGTGTGTGTGTGTGTGTGTGTGTGTGTGTGTGTGTGTGTGTGTGTGTGTGTGTGTGTGTGTGTGTGTGTGTGTGTAACGCGCTACATATTACTGCTTTCTAGCGTGTTCTGCTAGCACCGTAAGCCCTTCGAAGAACTGCGATATCTCCTGCCAGATGAGCATCATGAAAACACCACAATGCGCGGTACATAACCACAATCAGTGTCAGTGTCTTCTCTTCACTTGCTTCTACACAAGTTTCGCGTTTCGTGTTGCTAACAAGCGAAGTTATTAATTTCTTACAATTTTACTTACAGTTGTAAAGTCGAGCTAAATATCGCAGCCGCAACAAGACGTTCATGTTAAATACACACTCGGCATACTTCTAGCTCGTTCTTATGTTGTAAAAAGCTTCTGATTCCTACAATCTCAATTAACGCTTTGCTTAACGCGAAGTGCGAACGTAATAAATTGCCGTGTTCTTCACTGACATTCCAGTCAATGTTGCGAGAACTTATGTTTCATGAATTGCCTCGCAATTAAAGTGATCGCATTTGACAGCCACGGCAGTCTCCAGCAGTGGAAACACCAGAAAGACCTTGGGACACAGCAGGTTGCAAGCCACCGAGTTGCGAGCGTCGACATCTACAGCGATCCTCTAAACGCTCAAGTATTTGAAGCCAGACACGCGTGGCAGACTCACGGGACGCACAGCCGAAACGACGAAGGGCAGTCGACGAGCGCCGAGGAAGGTCGGCGACGACCACCAAGGGAGCCAGCGCCCAGAGCGGCGAAGGCGGTCAAAACTCGAGGCGCACGTTTTGACAGCCCTCGTCCAGCGCACGCCACTCACCGAGTCGAGCCGTCGCGGCGGCCAGCACTTCCTGCGGCTGCGATTCGGAGCCCACGTCGAGCTCCTCGGTGCCGTCGACGTCCACGTCGGAGCCGGGGTCCGAGGCGGCCATCTCTCGGCACATCCCGCACCAAGTCCCGGACAGAGCGGCGCGCGCGATGCGAGTGTGTCGGCCAGCGGCGGTCGACTCGCGCGGAGAGCGGGCGAGCGGGGCTACCCACGGGGAGGCGGGACCCCCCGGAGGAAGAGGGCGCCGGGGGGGTCCCGAGGGGGGCCGCAGCACGCGACCTCCCACAGAGCGCGCACCCCCTCTGGGCTCTCTTGTTGCCCGCTTCTTCCTCCCTTCCCCCTCGCTGGGTCACCCTGGTGATTATACGACCACCGGCTTTCTCTCCGGCGCGCCGAGAGAGAGCGTGGGGGCTCTCAGACGATGTCTTCATTACGGAGACTCGCTGTACGCCTTTATTTATGCTCTCGGCCAGGTACGAGCGACCGCTTCTCTCGCTGCGTTTTCTGTCTCTTTCTTTTTCCTTTTTTTTATTCGCCCTCTGCCGGGCGCTCGAGAAACACCGGCCAAGCGCTGCCAAGAGAAGACATGGGTGGCGGGCTCCCTTCTGGCCGGCAGGTGCGACTGTGTGTGCGAGTGCGCGCGCGCGCGGCGGTGGCGGCTAATGAACCTCGCGTGCGCGTCTTCGCCGAGCGCGGGCCCCGGGTCGCCGGCGCTTGACGAACGTGCGCTCCGCAGGGGGTCTCTCACGCCGCGCACTCGCCCAGCCGCGCACTTTAGGGAGGCCGTCGACGGTGTCCACGCTAAGCGATGTGCCAGCTCGCACGCGACGCGGGTGGGACGCACCCCGTGGAAACGCTGCCGCCCCGCGGCGCGTCCATCTGCTGGTGTCTTCGGGTGTGCGCGCGAGACAAGAGCGCCTTTACGCAACAGGGCGGACCATAGTGCAGTCGCGACGGTCACCGTCGTAATCGCGCACTATCGCACCATCACAACGCCGCAACACTTGCAAGCGTTCTTCTTTTTTTTTTTTCGCGCAAGATGCTTTTCACTCATTTTCTATTTACTTTCCCGCAGAGTTTTTAAATGCACTGCTAAAGTTGTTTCCTCGGTGTCGATACTTAAATACGTGACAAGGGTGTGCTCCACCGTCCACGTGGAAACGAAGGATGGGGAAACTAAACCTGAAAAGGAATTGAAGGATGTGGACGGTTGACAAGCAAGTGGCTTTCGTCACAGTCGGCACGCGTCCTTACTATATATTGCTGGAATTACTTCCTTAACGTGGAAAAAGCAAAACTGATGACAACTGATGCAGATGCGTGGTAATTAGATTTAACTGCCGTACGGATCCATGAATGAGAGAAAAAAAGAACGTGATTTGATGAAAGCATGCGAAAGCGTATTATCTCGACGAAGTGCTTATTTTCCTTCATTCGTGCTCATTTCCTGGAGTGAGAACGGTAGGTAGCGCATAAGAAACCTGCAGCCGCAAGTGACCTATAGTTCTAAAATTTCTCAAACACTCTACAATTGTTTGGTGGTCGAACAAGGAATGTCGCTGAGGACAATGTTTCAACAAGGGGACTTGTCTTTGTCAGGGCAGCAATTTCAACAGCGTAACGTCAAGGCAGGCTCAGCGACATTCCTTGTTCGAACACGGCCCATCATTTCAAGTCTGCATCTTCCGGTGAACCCCTCTCTTCGCTTTGGATTTCTATAGTTGGTTGACATGCAGAGACATACAGCTGAGCGCACTGCTCCATTTTACACATTGGTTGGCGCTTACGGGGTCCTCCGGCCGTTTTCACTATACTTTTCCAGGCAGTAATTACTGGGCTCGGCATGTTTCGTTCGCACTGTATGCAATCAAGATAAAAATTCACTTTCAAGTATAGTTAAACCTTAATACCCAGAACACGCTCAACTTTCATAGAAAAGAGGAATTAAATACTATAGCACGACACGCGAGGAACTCGCCGCGGTGGCCTATAGCGGATATATGGTGTTGTGCTGCTAAGCACGAGATCCCGGGATCAAATCCCGGCTATGGCGGCCGCATTTCGATGGGGGCGAAATGCAAAAAAATTGCTGTCTCTTCCGTAATCGAGAGTAGATGTAAGCATGAAATGGCAACCGGCAAAGCAGATTGGTTGGAGATGATGCTAGCCAGAATCGCAACGGTGCATCCCACCGCACCGCACCACGCTATATACTGTGCACTGGTCCCTATGGACGCTGCCCAGCTAGAAGAAGAAACCCGACTGAAGGCGGCACGACAGGCAGCGAAAGACGCCAGGAAGACAGAGCACACTGCCCTGCTATAGAAGAAGAAAATCGAAGGAGGCGCACACAGCGCGGCGCCATCTCTCGAGGCGACGCAAAACCCGCGCCGCGGAACTCGCGCACCTCTGGCATTCAAAAGAGCACAGACAACCCTGTCTCAGCGCCAAAAGATGACAATGAAGTGTGCGGGGCCCTGAATCTGCCTTTTGAACGTCGCGCCCCTTTTGGAAATGCCAAATAAAATTTCAGCGCAGCGTACTACAAGTTACAACTTGAGTGATATTGTGAATAAACAGATAGGAAGAACGCGGAAGCAATATTTTTTTGTAACTGGTTCGGACATAACTAGTGTATGAATGCGGTCCTGTACAAAAGGTTGGGGGCCAGGGACCACATTTCCTTAAGTTTTGTCTGGTTGCCCGGTTTTGTTCTCGCAACTTGCCTGGATGTTTTCGTTTGAGTGCCCGGATAACGGCTCTGGCTTTTGGCTCAAGGTCACATGAAGGTCGCCGACAACGGGAGCTAAAAGCATTTTATGCTTGAAACGCCCGTGCCCATGCACTAGGGACATCTTAAACATCATCTGGGGGTCAAAATTAATCCGGAGTCCGCCACTATATACGGCGTGCTTCATAATCAAATCGTGGTTTCGGCCCGTAAAACCCCGGAATTCATTCACTGAAGAGAATCACGGTCACTGATCAAGTCTGATGAATTATCCGACGTTTCAGAACCACGTACGGGTTCCTTGTTCACTGAGTTAGACAGGAAATCGTCGTCACTTATGTAGCCAGAACGTCACGTAACGAGTGTGCATAAATGGCAGTAGTCACTGCTGTCCGGTTCATCGTAACTGGCGTTGATTAGCGATTCTAGCAGCCGCCGGCACGACATGTTCTTTCCTTTGACAACAACAGTGACATTGCCCCAGTCAATCTTGTGATTCATTCATTACAACACCCGAGAATTATTGATCAGCAGCGTTAAGTGCTTTGAGTACAAGGAAAGGCTGCAAAGTGTACGGCCTGTCAGACAGGCGTGTGACAGATCTTCCTTTCCTGCTATATGCATTGTTAGAAATTTGTCTTTAATTGGGAGAAGAAAAAAAATAATCATTACAGCGCACGTTCGGCGCCCACAAAGACAGCGTGCCATGGCAAAATTGCCTACAAGTGTTATGACCCTATCTTTTACGTCCTGCATTCTGCTTTGAAGAGATATATATATGAACTCCTGAGGGCAAGTGAAGGGTCGAGTTATGAGTGACAGGTTGAAGTTCGAAACCACTGTAATATACTGTACGCACATTTTTTTTATTACTTACTTGTGTCCAAACTATTTTGCTGTACAACAGCGACCATCTTCGCTCTTGAAGTATAGCCGACTACTGTATATATATGTATAGTCACCGTATATATAGGATGAAATAGATCATTGGGAATTCAAATGCCGCCTATACATATATAAGTATGTATGTGTGTGGGGGGGGGGGCGGGGGGGCGGTGTTTCTCTTCCTTTTTTTGGTGTGTAGTTTTTCGTTATTCCTTACAAAAACTATTCAAGCGTTGCCATTCTCGTCAGTATTCCAAGGTGAGCCGCATGCACACGCTTACTTGCAATATTCCCCGACGACGCACCAAGAACCGTGCAATTAATAGCAGACACTGCGCACAGTTTTCAGCGCGTGTGCCACTGCGCCATTTCAACATTTGTTCTCCTCTCGATTCCCTGCTCGTTCACCCACACAGCGCCGAGCTTCCCAGCTCCCTTTATCCTGAATGAGCAGCTGCCTTTCTGAACCGCAGGCGGCCTGTCTCGCGCATTGCTTCGTACAGAATCGCACAAGTGTGTGGTTGTGCAACGCCGAAGCTTTGTGTGTATTATCCATTGTGCGTGAACCCGCAATGTGCGACAACTTGGCGTGCTAGCTAGAGAAGCGCAATGGCTTGAGAAATTTTGTGCCGAGCACGGTTGCAAGGACGTTGCATGTGGTATACAGCACTATATGGCGGTTGGCGATTGCTAGACTAACAAAAGGCAATGATTAATCATTTTTGCGCATGAAAACCAGTAGCGCACGCGATGAATTCTGATTCGCATGCGTGCACCACACGCGTTCATTGGACATATTGTATAATTCCGAAAGCTGGCTGCTATGCAAAGCCATGGATCCACCAAAAACTCTCGCTCAGAACTTACAGGAATGTGAAAAAAAAAATCGTTTGTTCGAAGGCTGAAAGAGCCACTTGTATACTCAAACAGATAAATGAAAGACACTCATCAGAAAGTCACTGACAAAACGGAAATTTCGGTCGGGGTATTACACTAGGTCCGTTTGTAATTGTGACTTGTCTTCAACGCTTTTCCGTAATATATACGATGACGTTTGTCTTCAGCCTCCGCAGAAAATGTTTCACTTGTCTGCCTACAATTGGCTCGCGTTCGCGTTTCAATTAAGAAACGCATTTATGTAGTGTGTCAGCCTTCACGAGTCGATAGGCCAGCACTTGCAGTTGTTTTCGGCAACATGCTTAAAAACAAGAACACTAGAATTGGAGGTAGAGTACACGGGGGGAGGGTGATTTGGGCACACAAGTGTTGCTATGATGTTGTACGTACTTGCCATGCACACACATGGTTACATTAAAGCTAAACAGTTAAAGTAAAATAAAAAGTCCTCAGAGCAACCATGCATTCGTATGCTAAACATCTTATACTCCTCCGGACACGGCCGCATTGTCTGAGTTGCCGTATATTATACGGGGTGATCATGTTTAAGTTTCCTGAAATTTTTATAAATGGCCCGTTGAAGATGACATCATTCTGGTCCTTGAGCTGGATGATACAGGGAGGCGGACATTACCCGCACGCGAAATCGACACACATATTCAAATAATTAAAACATTCACTAATTGACTTCGTAATTACTTACTATACGGCACATATTACAATATACGAATTGTAGCCGGTGAGTTGCAAGGCGTATCCACTTGGAATTCATTTCCAGAGTGCCACCAGCTTCGAGATATGCGCCGTCAAACTCGCCGTAAAAATGAACTGTTGTTCCCTTTAACTTTTTAACAAAACGCCCTTTCATGCACTGAAATACAAAAGTATGTGGAACGTCCACGTATTTCGTCCCACACTTTGGGAAATAATATCTCGAAACTGGTGTCATCGTGGATAGCCAAGTGGATACGTCTTGCAATCTCATCGGCTACAATTCGTAAATTGCAATATGTGGCGTGAAGTAATTATTTAAGAAAATAATTAGTGAATATTGGTTATTAGCTAAATATGTGATTCGATTTCCTGCGCTATGGTAATGTCCGCAGCATTGAATAATCAAGCTAACGGGCAATAATTTCAGGCGCATCATTGTCTATTATGCGATGAACAGAAGTCGTTGTGCGTATATGAGGACCAACTAGAATAGGTTGCGTGCGTGAACTTTTTCGAACAATACGGATATACTGTACGAAAGTTCGTGGCCTTATCAGAGCTATAGGCTAATGACCGAGCGGAAACGTGGACACATTCTTGTTTCTTTTTTCAATTCTAAATTTTCAGGAACCTCACGAGCCACTCGGCCGCGCTGCACACACCATGCCGTACAGTGACAGGCACGTGTAATGCTGACGTCTTCTTTTTCTGCCGGCGCACACGGAGCGCCGTGCCACTCGCGGCGCAGTATTCCGTATCGCTGTGCGCTGTGCTAATAATCCCTTGATCTATGGAGTCGTGCGCGCTCGGGAGGCTTCAGGCGTGCTGCTGTGGCCTCGGCGAGCAGTGCGCGCATATAGGTGGCTGCGATGACAGATGGGTTGGTTCCCGCGGATATGCGTTTTGTTTCTCGGTTGCTACTTGCGTAAAGGACGATGAGGGAGGTAGCGATGAATTCGTGCAGAGCTGTGGGGGCTCCCATATAGGACGGCTCCCATATATCTCTTGAGTATATGCACGCAAGCAGCTGCCGAATCCGTGCGCTCACGTATAGACCAGCTGTGTACGAGCCGATGAGCCGTCTCTGCAGTTTTCCTCGAGGATATAGTTAGTGCTTTTACATTCGTTATCGACATGCGTGCCAGTCAGCAACACCGCCGAGAGGACTGCATTGCCAGTTTGGCACTTTGCGGGCTTGTAGGGCCCTGTCTTTGCAGTGTGCTCGATAAATGGCACAGCAGGCCAGCCTATATTCCATGCATGCATGCTGTCCGTATATACATACTACACTTTACGCCGCTGTCTTGAGCACTTTCATTTGTCATATATATTACTATATCCCTTTTATCCTTACGCTCCAGCCTTCGCCGTTCCCTACAGGCGCCATGACGATAGCCCGCACATGGCGCTCGTGTTTTATTACATAGAAGAGGGTGCGGATGCCGCACAGTGTCTGAAAGGGATGACTGTTCCCAGTATTTTGAACTGCTTTCTTTTGCTATGTCCCTCATTACAAAAATAAAGTATACTTAATTGATTGAATGAATGAATTTGTTTATTTATTTATTACTAACTGATAACTTAACAAGTCGGGACGCGAGCACGCGGCGCGTCAGTATACCTTTCTCACGACGGTGTTAAAAATTTGTTTATTTATTCATTTATTACAACAGGCAGTCCCCATGTGTGACGCATGCATGCGCGATGCAAAAAAAGAAGAGAGAAAATAGTTCTGATTGCATTCCTAAAGCAGAGTACTCATATATACGCTTAACCGGACGCTGTGTCTCAGAAATGGAATAACAGCTTTTTATTTAATATTTTATTTTCGTCGCGCATGTTTCATTCCTCGTACAAGGCACAGCTGTCAATGCCTATAATAATCGTCTCCCTTGTGGTTAGCTCGTCTGCCTCTGGCACCCATACAGGCCACTGCAGGTTAAGTGTAATATAGCGACGACGGACCATGGGTTTGTGAGGAAATTTGATGACACAAAACCACTATACTACGCGACCAATAAATGTTATCTTGTTTAAAGACATGATCGAGTGTACTATACCATATTCAGGGGCAAAAAAGGGATTGCATATTGACTAGATGTGCGAAGGGAAAGGTCGGAGACATTCCCAACAGCTGACATAACTTGCGTTCAAAGAAAGTAAATAAATAAATACGAAAAACAATGATCCTGCTGAAACAATTTGAAGGCAAATCCGTTTAATAGGCAAGAAGTTTAGTACAGCCGCTTAGCAGTTTGCTAATATGTTTGGCTTGCTACAATACCACTGGTCGCTGCAGTAAGGTGTGTTCTGTACAATGACCTAATGTGCACCACACATACCGTACAGTACACCGCAAAGTGTAACATTGAATCACGGAATTCCCGTAGTAATCCCGTAGTGATCACGTATCCTATGCTTGTAAGACTTATTATAGACCTTCAGCCATAACGGCGGGCCACTGTGGAATATGAATGGCCCGCCCGCGCGCGTTACACAGTGGTGCTTTGTCTTGAACGGGGCGACATACGACGACATAGGTTATAAAGCTCAATAAAACAAGTAAGGCAAATAAGCGTCTACTAACACGACGAGAAGTCACCGAGTGGTGGGCCACGAAAAGAAGACGAAGAGAGGAGGCAGAGACGAAAGGCGTTAATCGCGACTGAGCGCGACGTTACTTGCAGGGTAGCCCCATTAGTGCCCTCGCGCACATTCGAGCCGCCCTGTCCTCCTCCTCCACGACGACGAGAGGTGCACCCGTGCCGGGGGTCGCCGCTGCCAGAGGTGGATCGCCCCCACGACGGCGAGACGCCATTGGCCGGTGGCTGGCCAGCCAGGCCGTCAGTGGGTGGACGCGCAGAAGGGGCGCGCGCTCGCCCTTCTGGGAACCGGCGGAGACCACACAGCGGGCCGCCGATCCCTGGGCGTAGCGCCCGGGACCTTGGCTGCGGGCCACGTGGGCCGCGGGGCGTCCGCGTGATTTGCGCGCGCCGCTGCCGCCAGAGGCCGGAAGAGCTTCTCGGTCCTGCGCGCCAGCCGTCCGGCGGCGCGCGTCACAGTGCGGCCCCACCTGCTCTCGGCGCTTTATTTACGAGGCACCCCAGCCTTTGTGCTCGCGGCGTCTTCTTCAGGCGCGCGCGGTCTTCATTAGGGCGCCCGGCTGGAGGTCTACGAACCCGAGGAGACGCGCACTCCCGCGTGCAGCCACGCGCGGGTGCCCTTCCCTGCACGCGCGCCTCCCTAATCAGGCCTCGTTAGAGCACGCGCCGAGCGCACCACGGTGCGAGTCGCGGTCACCGCGGGTAACACGGGAGTCCCTTAGCGCCCGCACAATGTGTCCCCTGCGAGCCGCGCGCGCACAAAAACGCTACGGGACCGGCCGCCGGGCGAGCCTTCGGCGAAAGGAAGCCGGGCAGTGATGAATGCGTCACGATTCTTCTTGGGTGTTCGAATGCCATTCCCAAGCTCTGTCACGCTCCCCTCTCCTATATGGGTACCTAAGTAGGGCCGCCGCTGTTCACCCACCTCGGCGCTCTTATACGGCTGAACCAAGGCTGGGTTCGTTTTTTGCCCTTTCGGACAAATAGTGAAAACCTGCGTTTATGCTACGTGCGGTTTCCTCTCATCCATTTGCGTGCCAAACACACGAATCGTTTGCACGTGCCCTCGCGTGAGCCGATGCGTCGCTGGACGCTGGGAGGAAACCGTGTCTGGTCAAATCTCACGACGCATGTTAAGCGCACAATAAGTTCCACTCGTGTAGTTTTTAGCGTCGACGTCAGTCCAAGAAAACAGTCCTCGACCAGACGCGCGAGTCGGCGCGCCGGGCTGATGCCGTCATTTGCCCAGGTGGGCGGAGGATGAACCGAGGGCTTCGATCGCGCTCAGCCTGCAACAGCGTCCCGCAAGGCCGTGCGGCGGAAGAAGCCGGTGAAGGAATCCCGGTGCAAGGCAACATCTCAATCATGCAGGCTCCTATTAGTCGAGAATGGAGGCTCCCCCCGGACTGATCCCTCCAAGGCCCTCGGCATGCTTCGGCGGGCACCGTTGCCGTGCAGGAAACTCTCTTCTTTCAGGATTAGCGCCCACGCGTCTCCGGCCGGCGCCGCGCGAGGGGAGAGCGCGGCGGAATGGGCGAGCTCTAATCCCGGCCGCCGTCCTCGCCGCCCGCGACGCAACAGGTTCCAGGGCGAGCGCGTCTCGTACTTCCTGCATGCGCACGCTGGCCGGTCGCGCGGCGACGGTGGTGGCCCGCGCAGCTGTGCGCTCGGCCGGCAGGCGCTATCCTGCTGCTGTCAGGTGGAGGCAGGCGGGGGGCAGGCGCTTTCGAGAGGACGTGCCCAGACTGCGGCTTGTCGACGTCTCTCCGAGAGCACAGGGCGCTCCTCACCACCCGCGGTGATGACATTGTTCTGTTAGCGGATGGCCTGAAAGGATATTCCGCTCTCAGACATTCAGCGCAGCGTGCATTTGTCGAGGTGAGGGCGAAGATACAGGTTTCAAGTTCACTGAAAGCAAATCGACCTTCACGATGTAATGATCACAAACAGCCAGTATAGTGTGGTTTAAAGAGAAGGAGAAAACTTGAACAAGTAAGCAAATGTAAAGGTCATAATGAAATATAAAGAGCCTGAAGGTGAGATAAGTTTAAGGTTGTGCGAGGCATGTGGAAAGGAGTCGTGATTCCTGGACTTGCGTTTGGAAACTCGGTGCTGCGCATAAAATCCGAAATTCAATCGCGGGACTGTTGAAAGAGCCGTCGGAAGATTGGCTTTAGGTGTGCACTTAAAAGGCAAAAATGAAGCAGTACGGGGAGACGTTGACTGGGCGTTTTTACGAAGTGCGAGAAGCTCAGCACAATATCTGCTTCGAGAAACGACGCGAGATGTGTGAACAAATATAGATATGTGCCTTTTATATACTTAAGCACCTGTATAAAAAAATGTTCATTCCCAATGTAGAAGACGAACCAGGACACTAACCAGTAAGTAAATTACGTAAGCGTCGTGGACAGCGGCAGAGGAAAGGCATGGTAAACACAAAGCCATGCAGAGATGCAGAAACAGCATATACTGCACAGGCGCGATGGAGAGGAAGCTGTATCAAATAGAAGAGAACGAAAACAGAAATTGATTATTTCGAACTATTCGAACCCAGATCAGGGTGTCTAAGGACACGAAGCTATGAGGAAAGTTGCCGATGGAGACTATATCCACGCGTAATGCGCGGAAATTTGGTTAGCATGCATGTCGCAATATGCGACCATATGTAAATTAAGGTGTGAAGACCCAGCCCATGGACTAAAGGTAACGAGTAAGAAAATTAAGTGAAATTGAAATGAATCAGTAGGGAGGAGGGGGTGGTGGTGGTGTAGAAGCTTTAGTAAACTACGACTGGAGTATCGGCGGCGTAAAGGTATAAGAAAAACACGGAGTTAAAGGAACATTACTTTTGTTTAGGGTGTAAAACGATTTGATTGTTTGCTAGGCAGTAATTCTGAAGAATGGTTTGATTGTTTATTCATATGCAATATTTTAAAAAAAGAAGACAAATTAAATTAAACTCGGGGGTTCTACGCGCGAGAACCATGATCTGATTATGAGGCATGCACGCCGTAGTGGGAGACTCCGGATTAATTTTCGCTCTTTACCTAGGGTTCTTGAACGTGCACCCAGTGCACGCGGTACATCGCAATGCGGCGGGGATGGAACCCGCGACTTCGAGCTCAGCAGCGCAATGCCATAGCCGCTGAGGTACCGTGGTGGGTCAATATTAAATTAAAGAAAATATTGAGTGAAAGAGAAGGGAAGCAAAATGGTGGGATTGTAGAGGCATGGGATGGGCACCGTAACTGCCTCACAGCTTTGCGGGAACCTGACGTATTCCTCGGCAAATAGAGGTCAAAGGAAGGTTATAAGGCGCTGCGTTTCCTTCTTTCTTATCATAAAGACGTAGCAAAAAGCCACAAAGAAAATTCAGTTTGATGGCAACCCTGTTTCAAAGAGGAAACTTATAAAATCCTTCGATGCACCAGCAGCCCACTTAAACACCCACCCACGCAAATACGCGGAAATCCTAAACGGTTAACAGGCGATCACAATAATGGAAGGTAAATATTTTCATCCGCCCAAGAGTAGCACAAAACTACAGAAAAAAATAAATAGAACACGAAGGTTTCTTTTGCAAGACGTATATGTTTCATTTGTATACAGCTTCGCGATACTCTTGGGTCGATGACAATATTTCCCTTTCGCAAAAACTTCCACCACCCTCCGGGCTTCCGCAGAACTGATTTGCCGTGACCACAATAAGCATCGCTTTTGAATTAACTATATCCAGTAATTAATGCCATTTGAGTGGTGCTTGGACACAACCTCGCAACGCACCATGAGCTTCAATATTCGCAATTTATTGCGATAACGCAACAAGTGAACTATACGGTACCATACGTGGCCACTAGATGAACTGAGGCGGGTTGCGATGAAGCAGCGTAAAGAGGAGGAAAAAAAAAAAAACAATACGCAACGGATCGTACTCGAGTCCGCGAATTCATGTTATCAACTATTTTATTCGCTGCTCGTATAGAAAGCGCTAGATCATGGCCCGAGCGAGAGCACCGAACACCTATCGGTCGTTTCGAGACGTGTTGTTGCAAGGAGATGAAAGCGGTCCCTGAACCACGTATGTATAATCCCTGAAACATTTCAATCAACACTATAGTTTCTTTGATTTCAAAATCAAAATTTGGCATCAAAAGGCATGAAAAATTTGGACGGTTTTTCCCAGCTGTTTTCATCCCGTCTTTGGATGCTCTCTCACAGCTGCGCTGCGGCGATCACAGAGAACAGCACGTGAGCTACATCGCCCGCAGTGAACCACGCGCCTGCTGTCGCGATGTCATCGTGCAGGCGACGGGGTGCACGGCGCGTGGGCACATGCAGCGTGAACGTGCACGACGCCGGGGATTGGATCAACGCGAGTAACGCGAACCCACGGACATTTTTGGCACCTAATGATAGCTTCATCGGTGAGTTCTTGTCGCCTTCGTCGACGTCCGATTGAATATTCGTGTCAGTTTAGTTCATACTCAGAGCAAACATAATTCCCATACAGAATTGCTCACTAATTTTTAAGTTTTCCAAATTTATTTAGTGGCACATTCCATGCCTCTTCCACTGTAAAGATGAAATTCAAAGTTCTATTTCTCTGATGTTTGTTCACGAAGAGAAGCTATATAGCCGAAGCCAAAGTCCTTTATATGGTCTAACGCTGATAACCAAAGAATGGCAAGATTGAAGAAATTTGTCTGCCGACTTTGCTATGTAGGATGACCGATATCATAGGGCATATATGTATAGATATGCGGTTCGATCATTCGTGAACGGCAATCGGTAATTACTACAATTATGAAACACAGTAAAAAAAAAAAAGAAAGTAAGGAAGAAAAAAAATCATTTTTGCCGACCCAGGTTCACAGCAGTGGCGCACGTCATATACAGCGGGGCAATTGCTCATAAGCTTCCCTATTGACTGACACTTATTAATTGCCTACTGATACAGTGTTGAACGCCACGAAACAACACATAGACTGTGGGAGTCGCCGGAAAGTTCCAGATTAATTTCGACCACCTGAAGTTACAAGAAATGATCGCCTCAAGCATTTAGAACATTTCGAGTATTTGTTGCAATTGCAAGGCGGAATACGGTCAGTGATCGATGCATGTCGAGTTACCAGGGATCCTGAGACTATCCCCGTGCACTTTCCAGATCTACCTCCCGCAAATCAGCTTAAAGATAGGCTTCGGAGTTGTGCGTAATTTTTTCGTAGGGTTATCAAGGAATGCTTTCAAGGAAAATAACAGGTAATTTTATAAATAGCATCCCCAAGCGGCTTTTCACACCCAAAGACGCAAACTCCCTTTTACGCCTTTTGCGTTCTTTTCTACTCTCTTCGCGTTCCTTCGTGCGCCTGGGCGATAGCGTCCGTAAACTGTGGGTCCCCTAATTCTAAAACTCCCTAATAGTTAAAGGCCGATATGTTTCTCCTCCCCAGTGAAATTGTGCCATGGTATTGTGCTTGTGCTATGTCTTCTACAAGTGCACACGTCTTGAGCGGTTACCGGATTCAATTCCGCGATTGCAACCTGCGTGGAAAATTGTCTAATAAATATTAATGAGTGAAATCTGTTTATATTTGTGATTATCGCACAATTGCTGATGTGCCACCATGGACTTGCTACGCATCTTGCCCAGTAAGAATTATAATTTTGTCTGAAATTCCCTATTTCTGATAATAATCGTAGACACCGCTAAAAGAGAATGATCGATATAGCAGCTAGGGCCTACCTATCACGTTTATGGAAGGCGCCTTAATTATTAACTAAATCTTACTTGATATGATGCACCTGCAAAACCATAAGCTCAACGACTACACACCGAAATCAGAAGTCCTGAGGCAGTCTTGTTCGTATTATTCTGCCATCGCCTTGAATGTCGCAAAATTCAAAAGCTTTATGTAAATTAAAGTGCACGCGCATATACTGTATACACCATCGTAAGAGCAAGATATATATATATATATATATATATATATATATTACATGTATATTAACATATTATGTGGTATATTAACATATTAAATGTGGTATAGATATATGTTGTGATATTCGGTTTACAAAACCCCACTCGAGGGAGAAATGCAAGAAGATGTGAAGGCACAGTGCATGTGCAGCTGACCACTTAAATGTATTTGTGACTGTCGGGCGTAGAGTAATATCCCTTCGTCCACGTACAGCTGCTCCTTTCAGATTTCGAACAAGAAAGCTGAAACGCTGAAAAAGGAAGGTATCCACCCAACGCGTGCATTTAATTCGCTGTGATGCGTAGCGTCCGCTTGCATATCTATAGCCCCCGGCCCTCACTACGAATGAACTGCATCGCGCGTTACGTGTGCTGCCATTGTGCTTGTAGCAACCAGCGCATTTTCTGCACACAAGGTTTCGCAGTTTCCACTGTGGAGAGGAAAACGAAATCGTAAAATGCGCGCCTTTAGTAAGATATGCGCCGTTTGGAAACTGCCCGTCGAGGAATAAGGCTGACACTCATAAGCTTCAACGGTAAAGATAGCCTGTTTGTTTTTACAAAAAATTAAACTGTAGAGATAACCTGAAATGGACAATATCGGAAAGCATACAATGCGCATGCGGACGCATACAATGCGCATGGTACGACTGCAGTGTGGCTACGGCTCGACACGGCGAATGTGGTAGTTTTGGTTGCGGAGAGAAAGGTACACCTTGACAGGTAAAATCCAGAAATACATTTTGAGATATTTTTTAATTCAAACTTGGGCATTCAGCTATTCACGAGTGCAGCGCGACGCAATAAATAAATAAATAAATAAATAAATAAATAAATAAACCTACTGGCTTTAATTTTTTGCGATATTATTGGTTATGCATCTGGCGTTTCCCACATGCATTTTTTTTTATTCCGGGCCGATGCACATTAATGTTTTGTTTGTACGTCTACCGACAGAAAATATCCTTAGACGCCAAATTTCGAGCGTAGGCTGTAATTTTCGCTATAGCTACATCTTCAAGCACGTAAGAAATATGACTTCATGAGTCACAGCAAGTTGGGAAATTATACAAGCCCAGCTCGCGCTAATTTCGACAGTCGTACACGTATAAGGAGCAAACGCTTGTTCACTCGAGTTATCCAGACGAGAAAGCGAGCTCAATGTATCGAATGTTTGAAGGTACCAATTTTTGTTCTTTCAGTCACAGCGGTCGCCGTGCGACTTGTGTGCTTCTATCGTACAAGTACACCGCACTCCTAAGATACCTTGATGACAAAACATTCAAAACAGTCAGTATTCTAAAGTACAGACTGGAGACAAAAGTGCGCACCAACATTACGGGAGCCCACATTTAGTAGTGCATGCAGTGCCAGCCGTGTCATGCTTGAAATAAAGCAAACGCACGGGCCGACCTCTGATAGAGACAGAGAGAAACACGAAACAGAGCGATACCGCAAAATTCTGGACATCTGTGCTTGCAATTTTCGCAGTTGGCGGACCGCGGCGTTCAGTATATACCAAGGTACACCTTTTCAGTGTATATCCATCATAAAATTGTATCATTCGATATTTGCAAGACAAACGCAAGTAGGTAAAGCAATAAAACGCGAAATACAAAGGGCGCTGTGCGCGACCGATCAGGGAATTGACCGACGATGAAGCGAAAAGATAAAATTATAGGCTGGAGTGGAGCCAGCGAACTCATGTTCGAGATGTATTCACATATCCGAGACCAAACCACTCGGCCCAGTGCGCGGGGCAGATTTATTTAGTATATACTATACACAATACCACTCCATTATGTGACTATATGCTTTGAAAGCCGCGGCTGTGGGAAAAGTACTAAGCACGCCGGACACGCGTCGCTCTATGAAGGAAATGAAAGCTGACCACTTAAAATGGGTACAGACACTCCCAAGCTCCACTTCTCGCGCTATATATACTTTCTTCGCAAATCGTTATTTCCTGCATAAGCTTTCACGATTTCTGCAATTAAGTGCCTTTGAAGTTAGCTTATGAAAAATACATGCAAAACATGCAAATTAACACATGTGATTGACTAACGAATTTAAGATGACGGTGAATCTAGGTCGGGCTATATTGTAATATGCTTCAGTGGTAAATGAACTCATCACCGCGTGTGGGATGCGGCATCAGCTAGAATCTACCCAAAGTGAGGCGATTATAGACTTGTTCTATACAATCGCTTACACCATCGCTTCTTGCCCTTGTCATATGTATATGCTCACCACTTGTCGCTTTAAGCGTTAAAACACAGGCGCACGTGTGGGTGTCTTGCGTCGTGCCACAAAAGATTGCCCACGCATTATCGCCCAGTTACGCACCTATCATACTGATCACCAAGTTTGCCCGACAAAGTCGATGCACTTATAAGCGTTAAACACTGATTGCTCCTGAGCCCGTATTCTCTAATGACTATCTTCATTTACCAGACGTTTTGCCTTTCGTCACTGGCTAGCCGGCAGTCGTACGTGCCCCCGCTATTATAGAGGTACCGGCCACTCGGCAGGACGGATGATACGAGATTAAACGATTCGAATGAAAATAATCCTTATAAATTAAATTCCCTGAATCAGTCAGTCAAATAACTTTATAGAAAGGTCCTGCGAATTTGTGGGACGGGCAAAAGGTCCCGCATAGGTGACGGCCAGGAGTTCTTGAGTCCTGGCGACTTCCTCGAACCGCTATACAACCCAAAGTTGATCGTCAAGGGTAGAGCTGATCAACACAGTCTCCCAGCGCGCGCGGAGGCGATTGCGACGGGCTGCATCCCCATTTACTATTTGTTATGCCTCGACGTTCCCATAGTATATGCTCCAGAGTGGTTCTAGAACCACAGTTCTTGCATTTATCTGTCTCGCATATGTCCCTGGATACCTTCAAATATTTTCTTCGCCCTCAAACTGTTCAATTGCCGAACAGCTTCGACGGCGTACTGCACTGCTTGCCACATGGAATATTGATTAAATAGCTTACCCAGTCACACCTCTGTCTCAGAGTATTATCATGTCGTTGCCGTCGCGATATTTTGCTGCCTTCTTCCTTAGCTTTGTATATGCCGTTTCATGGCCTATCTGCTCCCACTATGTCTTGCAAAAGACAATAATATGTATAAATGCACGAAGCAAATAGACCCCATTCCAGTAACTTTGCAAGCGTTCGCATAAAAAATTCCACCACGGGAAATGGTACTGCCGCATGCGTGACTCTTGACTAGGTAAGCATTTAACCTATAGTTCCTCGCCTAAATTGCGGTTAAGCGACTGTGTCATTAGTTATTTCGGGATCGCGGCCACGAGGCGCTTACATCCAGCGAGATGGAGAGAGAAATACAGGGAAAGGAACTGAGGTTAACCAGAAGTATAATTTTTGGTCCCCGTATTTAAAACTAAGGTTTTACGCTAAAGCTGTCCCTAAGAGCAGGGGCCGGTCAATGGTGGTGTTGGACGTTATAAGGCAGCCAGGCGATGGCAAACAACACTAGCGAACTAAATGATTCGTGAATCCGGCCCTGCACATCCTTGTCCCCGGCATCCTTGCACGGGAGAAAGGGCTTACACTTAAATCCAGAACTTTTGCCCCAACGCCCCGTTCTATGGCGCGTGTTCTTAATGCGCGTCTCGGCACAGCTTCACACTGTTGTCAAGAATCCAGAGCGAGAGAAACACATATTTGGTGGGAGACGATTCGCGGAGAAATCGCGCAGGCCGGAGGGCCAAATCTGGCCACATTGTCTGAAAGAGTTATGGAGCGTCAGCACATAGCGGGGGAAGCGCGCAAGCTGCGCCCGGCCGATGCGGCGCACCTCTCCCTCCCCGTGGCCGCACTTAGCTGGCGCTGCACGCTCAGCGGAGAAGCGGCGACAATGCGCGCCACTTTCGCCGTCTGTGGGCCGCCCGCTGGCGCGACAGCGCGCCCCTGTCAGCGCCAAGCGGCTCCGAGTTTTCACTGGAGAGTCCAAAAGGACGTGTAAACACGGCTGCAGATACACTGGAGCCTTTCACGGGGCAACGGGATTGAGAGGCAGCGGCGGCATATGGCAGGCCGCTCGCGCATGCGAAGCGCGCACACTGCCGGTGGCGCTGGACAGGGCAGGGAGAAAAAAAAAAAAATCTCTTAATAGCTCTTTGAGGTTCACCTTTTTCGGGCCGGTGGGGACGGGTTTTCCGAGTGGGCGATTCCACCTTAAAGGCGGCGGGTGAAAGCGGCCGAGCTCATGGCGCGATGGTCTCTTTGACGGGCCCACCTGCAGGGAGAACGGCTTGCGCGCCCCAACGGGACATTGTGCGTCCCCCCAGCCGTCCTATAGCGCCTTGGTGACAGCAGTGCAGCTCGTGCCACGTCTTTGGGAAACCCTGACAGCAGCTTTTACTAAGCGGCCTTGCCATCGGTTCGAGTCGCAGTCCTTACTAGAGTCATTTGCATGCATCGCTCAGCAGGAGTCGCTGTAAGAAACGTTGTCATGTCGGACATTGAGTCCCTCTTTCTCACTGCGCTGCAGTGAATGGGTGTTAACAGTACGATTTGAGGCTGCTGTGAATATAGGACGGATCACACGGACGGACGTGTCAAAATGTCCTCAGGTAAACGCCAGGCAGCAGCCTCATGCTTGCTTGCGGCGCGCGATCGTACGCTTTCTTTTTTCCACATATTATTTGCTTGTTGGGAGTGGGTAAAGGTTTGTATTATTCGGGGTGAGCGATTTTATAACTTGCTTCAGCACTTTACGTTTTGAGCGGTGTTTGCGAGCGGATCTACATAGACATAGATGCTATCGCATCCTACTCATATTGCAACTGTGAGTTTCCACGTCCCCACCAGCCGATTTAAACGGCGGCCTACTTTTTTTTTTTATTCAGTTCACTTCTGATCAGTATACGGTGTACCCGAGGCCTTTCGACGTGGCTCTTCGACATGGAGCGAGAGTAGCAGATACAGTGCGGCCAAGGGCGCGCTGTCAACGAGCGGACGGGCCCATGCAGAACTGTCGTGGAACAAACAACCATGGGCGGAGGAATCGCGATCGTTTTGGGGAGGGGGCCGTGGATCCTCTCGGTGGTGGTCGACTGATGGCGGCCACAGAGAGTGTCGCGGCCGTATAGCGCGCAGGTCATGACGCGCGCGGTGGGCGTCTGTGTATAAGACACAGCGGCGCGCGTGCGGCCGCCGGCGGGCGCCCGTCCGGCGGGGCCTTTTGATGGCCGGGCCGCCGGGGGCGATGCCGTCGCTCTCGGGTGCGTCCGCCACTGGACGATGGGAGACGGCGGCCGCCGATCGTCTGGCGTGAGCGCGAGATCCTGGGTGGTCGGGCCGCTTCTCCGCGTCCCCCTCCTCCTTCCTCCCCCCGCAAGCAGCCCAACGCCCCGGCGGTTGTCGGCGGCGGTATTTCGGCCGGCCCCGGGGAAGGTAGTTATTTCTAAGGTGACGTTGTAATTTGAGCGGGAAGGGAGGCCACTTCCTCTTGTTTAAGCGACGGCCTGCGTGGGGGCTCTCGTGCCGGGGCTGGCCTCCTCGGACTCTGACAGCACGGACGACGGCTTCATCAGCGCAGCTGCACAGCGCGGCGGACTGCTCGCGTCTCGCCCCTGGAAGGAGGCCGCTGCTGCAGTGCGTGCACCGGACCCACTCGGGGGAACCGAGGCTCCGCGATTCGCAGCCAGCGAGAGACCTCGAATCCGTTGAAGGTATCTCGCGGTGTCGAGCATCCCGCGGAAATCTCTGCTCTGAAAGTATGGGAGACACTACGCCTCGCCGCCGCTGAGCACGATCACACGAGTTCGATAGATTGTCCATGTTTATTATTAAAATGATGCGAGCCTGGAAAGTTTAGGCCATCGAAGGACCGGCTGTACCACAAACAGATATAAATGTAAATACAAAAAAAAATCGATAGGAGTCACGTCCGCCCAGCCGTTCATTGGTGGAATAAAGGGTAAAAATGTTTAAAGTGAGAAGGATAGGCGCCCGTTCACGCACGCAACAAGTCTGTACTGCGGGACTCGGAATATACAGTAAAGAAATAAATAATAATACAATAATAGGAGTAACAAGATCACAAGGAAAGCTCACACAGGCGTCCTGCAAATGAGCCCGAGCACACGAGGAATATACGGCTCTGCGGTTTGCCCACGAAGCGAAGGTAGACGTCAGCATATTCGCTGCTGCCACATAACAGGTGCAAGCTGCTGCGGCGCCGCGCCGAATACATCGCGAACGAATTGCTTCACGACGTGTTCGGGATGTTGCGAGTCAACCGTGGCCAACGCCGGCTCCTCCGCGGGCGTAGCGGCAAGGTGTCGCGCTGGCCGAGCGTGCTGACACGCATCGCTAGCCGGCGATCCGACGGGCGCTGGGAGAGCAGTGCAGTAATGACAGACGCTCCCATCGAGCGCGATTCGGTGGCTCTGGGACCACCGCGCCCCGCACTTTTGTTGCCAAAACAGAGGTCCCCCACCTCGGAATGAAACCCGCACAAAGCGACCCGTCCGCCCGCAGACCAAAAATAAGCAATCCGAGCGGCACGAGAAAATTGTTTCCTAACTACCGCCGGATGCTGCCGGCGGCGGCGCAGGGGCGATACGCGGCTTCCAGTTGGTCGAGGACCCCCCGCAAAGGCCCCGCTGCGCTGCCCCTTTTTTCTTTAAAGCGCCACTAGAGGGAGGAAGAAGAGGATCGGCGTCATCTGGCGTCTGCGGCGGCGGTGATGAGTCCCGCCGAGAAAGCGCTCTTGAAGAGGCCGGCCGATAATCAACCAGCCGAATGAACTCGTTCCGGCTTCCGGAAAGTGGTCGGCGCAGATCGTTGCGCGACAATGAGTTTCGACAGGCACTCGCCGCGGTCCTTGCGGAGACATAAGCGAGCGGAAGAAAGCGCCGCGTCCAGGAAGAACGCGCCGAGGAATGGGCTGCAGGGAGGCGCGCACCGTGCCACTTCGCCCAATTGTCAGGCTCGACATCAATTATGACCGGCGCAAATGACGGCGGCCGGAAGAAGGGCCACTGTTTGAAAGACGCGTGGGGCAATCCACCGCACGATGGTGCTTGCGTCACAGCGACTCGGTGCGAATAGGAATTGGGGAGTATACGAAATGCTCTCGAGGCATATACTGCGCGGCCCGTTGCGGCAAATCACGGCACTCGGTTCGCGAGGCGCAGAGCACATCTTCCCCCCCTCCTCTCGCAGGTGCTGTCGCGTGGGAACAGTCAACCTTCTGGGCGCCGTATACCGCTTAAGTGTGCGCGAATGTTCCGCAGACTACTTCATGTTTCTGGGAGAGAACCGTACCAGAGATATGTGAGAAGTGTGGCTTGCCGCCATACAGATACAAGGCCATAAGCAACGCGCGGGAATCTTCGAAGGAAGGTATTAAGAGTGCAGTGCACCCGACCAGAAGCCGAGCCGTCCATGTAATACCTCGCTTTCCTGCTTCTTTCACAAAGTAAGCCGCATTTCGATGGGGGCGAAATGCGAAAAACACCCGTGTACTTAGATTTAGGTGCACGTTAAAGAACCCCAGGTGGTCCAAATTTCCGGAGTCCCCCACTACGGCGTGCCTCATAATCAGAAAGTGGCTTTGGCACGTAAAACCCCATAATTTATTGATTTTTTTCATAAAGTAAAGCGTCGAATTTCGACCCCCCCCCCCCCTGTCCTCTTCCACTTCTATCTATGGCACACAGCGGTCTAAAGCTACTTCGAAAATTGGAACATCCTGTCGCTCATTTTCCCCCAGACGCAGTCAAAGAAAGCTTGAACGGGCACTTGGAATATTTGACGGCTGCCGCGTGTTTATTACATGTGTATTAGGAGTTCGATACACGTAATGAATTTTCTTCACAACATTTGGAGGCTGTACGTAATGCTAAATCTTCTCGCTTCTAATAATTGCAGTTAGAAAAGCGCCATGGACTGCTCTCCTAAATTGCGCAGTTTTGGCCGCCGAAACCGCCCGGAGAATTCTTTGGCGCGAGGCGCTTCGCATGTACAGTCGAAACTAATGGCAGCTGAACTCGGGCTATGCCTTGGTTGGACCGGCGAAGGAACGCGTAGCCTGGGTGGGACCAGTAAAAGAAAAGAGCGAGTAGCGCAGGAGCGCCGAGAGAGCACGGGGCTGCGTGGGGACAGCAAATGGGCGGCCCCCGGTGCCCGCTTGTTTGCTGGCCGCGCGAGAGCCTGCAGCGGTCGCGAGTGCCTTTGTCGCCGGCAGCGCCTGCGGCCGGGTCCATCAGCGGCCAGTCCACCGAAGGCGTCACGCCGAGATGGACGGGGAAGAAGCGCGCTCGAGCGTCCAGCGTACTCCGCCGGGGACAGTCAGCCCCCGGACTTTAATGAAGGTCTTCGGAGAGTCTCACGGGAGCTGGCGCGGGCTCCGGTTTTGTTCTCGCGTGGGGGCGGCCCCGAGCACGCCGGGTGGCCGCCGTCGAACGACGACGCTTCTGGTCCGCCGCGGCGCCGCCTTCCATTTGGCCACGACCGAGCCAAGGTCGGCTCTCAATGAAGCGGGCCCCCACCTTTCAGGACTGTCGCACCGTCGTCTTCTTTTTATTATTTCCCGCCCTGGGCGTATTCCCAGTCACCACGGCCAACGCCCGGGCTGGGAAGCTCAGAGAATGTGGCCCGCGGAAACTGCAGGCACAACGGCGTCGACTCGTCACCGACTCACGGGGCGGCGGCGGACTGCCGGGGCGAGGCTTCTGCGCAGAGAAGACGACGGGCAGGCGGGACACCCGCGGCACCACCCTTGCTCCCGGACGGCCACGCGAAGCGGTGCACGCAGGTGCAAGCCAGGCACCCCTCGCGGGGCGCTGACGAGCTCCTGCGGAATGCGCGTGTTGCCTCGAGTCGCTGCCGACCAGAGGCGTCGGGGCCTACGCATGTGACTTACGCCAGGTCGCCGTCCTGGAATACGGGGCCGATCACCTGAGCTGTAAACATACGCACTGCCGCGCAACAAGAGCGGTGAACTCAGCGGCATGTTATCGCCTGAGGAGCACAGTTTAAATACATATATTGCCTATCAACTGCTGCTGCGCAGAGACGCGCGACTGTCTAGACTGCAAGGGAGTCAAAGCTTCCTCTATCCAACCTTTAATATTTTCTCTCTTTCGAGATTCGTCTCGCCGAAACTATCCGCCAAGCCACGCCTTTCGCAGGCAGAAGCTGAAAGTCCTTACTTTCCACCATTCTCTTAGTGAGTTCAGTTCAGTTTTATTTCAACGTGCTTCAAAGCGTATGCCAAGTTTACTATATGAACACGCCTTGCGACTCTCTATATACAGCCCCGGTTCGTTCGGAAGAACGAGCTTCTTTCTCCTTCTCTCTATGCTGGTCGCATTTTAATGGTTGCCGTTAATGTGCTCCCTAAACAAAGGGAAGCGCGGACGGAGTGGGGACAGCAGCTGCTGACCTGTTGTGGTCGCGCAGCCTCGGGAATGCGGCGGGTGTCCCCTCACCAGCTGACATCTCGCGATGACCAGGTTCCCACGTGAGGCCAGGCGGCCCGTTAGGCTCGCCTTGCCCACGGAACGTCTCAATCGCGCGGCGCCACAAAGCAGTTGCACGAGCCCCCGCGGCGCGCGCGCGCTCCCCAGGCGTCGGCGGCGCAGGCCCCATTGACCTTTCGATTGGGGGCGGTCGCCGCAACGGTCGGCCGTCCAGCTGCAGCCCCCGTTGTGGCCGCTGTTCAGGCCGCAGCCGGCGGCCCATTCTCCGAGACGCAGGCCTTCCAGCGAATTGGACATTCATTACGTCCCATTTAAAAACGGGGAGCGTCCCGGGCACGCGGGGGCTCGATGACAGTTGCCCTGTTAGAGCGAGCCTCCTCAGCGCGGAGAGCCGTCGTCAGGCCTTTGTTGCGCGCCCGAGTGGCTCGACTCCTTGTTCGGCACTCGGGGCCCGCCTCCGAAGGAGCGGCCCTGCCGAGATGCGTCACCGCGCGCGGACCCACTGGTCTCGACTCCCCCACCCCATTCGCTATTTTTCCACACTCTACCGTTGTGACGATACAAAAAGAGGGCGCTGTACAAGCACGGCTCGCGCGCACACCGTGTTTCCACATGACGGCCTAGTGTGCAAACAGCAGACTGATGCGCCAGGGGCAGCGTATATACAATGGAAAGGCATTTGCTCGGAGCTGCTGGACACGCGGAAGCACTCGCAATAGCGGCCACTTTTCCCATAGGCCCTTGGCGAGAAATCGTGGCCACTAAAAGGGTGCAAAGAGAAGGGCAACTCCTGGGTTCCCGATTGCCGAAACTATAAGATACGAGTCGTGTGTCTTTGTATTTTCGCTGGGGCTACTACACGCGCTTCAGAATTATACCGCATTGTGCAGTGTTAAATTATGTTAAGCTCCCCAGCTGTCAAATGACGATTGAGAATTCACATTGGTGACTTGAAACCTTGTCTGTTGCTCAAAAATGGTTGTGCTCGAAGAACTTTCTAAATCACCGATCTCCTCATTGCCGACTTGATTGAAGTTAAGCGTTTATGAACTACTTGTGCGCTTGCTATAATTCTGCTTCAATGTAGGATACCTTTGGCGGAACTGACCGACTCTGACAACTACGTTTAGAAAGGCAGAGCTTTTACTAAAGCCTTTAGCACCGGAATGTCCGACGGCGCAGCTTGCGATCACTGCGGTCGCCAGGGAACGACCGATCGTATTCTGTGCGCACTGTCCACAGTATATACCATAAGCAGAGGCAGTCACTTTTCACTGCGCTCAACCTCTTGGACGACAAGAAATGACTTTACAACAAACTCGTCCATACTCGTTCAAAAAGATGACATAAGCATTTCCGTGTATATTTTACATCATGTAGGGGCCTCCCTCTAGTACTTGCTTTCTATGCGCCCTCCCCCCTTCCTCCCCCCCCCCTGATGCTTCTGTCCTCGACTTCTGAGTCCCGCTCATCCTTCCCTTCCATTTTTTTCTTTCTCGCCGTGCAGCAGGGTAGCAAAGAAGCTACTACCGTCTATCAGCACCCCATGCTTTTCGCTTGTCCCTCTGTGTCATCATACTGAGACCATCAGTGAAAACAAAAATAGCCCTTTAAATAAATTCTATATGCGCACGCCTGCCAAGAGCACTTGTCACAAGAACCACGTGGATGGGAGATTACGCGTGCACTGCTCATGCATTCTATATGAGATATATAGTTCAATGAATACGAAAAAGAGAACGAGCACGAAAGAAAGCACAAACAAACTACAGGACCTGTCCTTTTTACGTGCTCATTTTTATTTTTCTATTCATGAACAGGCACCTACTCGCCAAAGAACTTATTTCGCAGAGATGTATATGTTTCACTGCATTGCGAGGGGGACCATGACAGAATTCCCACAATACTGTCGTGTTGATGTTTCTTATCAACCACCCACAAAGGAAACACGAAAACTAAAATGTAGTCACGGACACTGCACATGGCCCAGAAAAAAAATATGTAACTCGGCATTCATATCGGTAGCATATCGGTGAAACCGGCTGCGTAATGCGACCTAAATGCATCGAGCATCCAGGGAAAGGCTGGACAATAAAGAGCGTATATATCGCACCGCTTGCGCAAAAGGAGATCAAACAGGCGGCTGAGTGGGCACAGAAAGGCCTCGGTTGTCGGCGCTCGGGAAGCAAGGCATCACACCCGAAGAAGCGAAACCCAGCAGAGTACGAGACAAGGATAAAAGCAGAGCGCCGGGCCGGGAGCAGAGCGGTGGGCCCCCGCTGCACGCTTGGCCGCAATCGCAATCAAGCGGCATGGAAAAGCCGCGCTCGATCGGAGCTCTCTTGCTCGCGCGAGGAGGGCTTAACCAGCGGGCATCTCCGAGCTGACGGGACACAGCCATTTGCGCCGCTAAATTGCAGGAAACGAAGGGGATCCGCGGGCGGCCCGCGGCTATGCACACCTGGACACATCGCCCGCAAGGTGCGCTATGCCTGCAGCCGCGCGCGCGCGCCCTGTCTCGCTGCTCTCTCAAGAGAGACAGGAGCGACGGAATTACGTGGTCTGGCCCGAGTCACGCCGCTGGCCGACCGGCTCGAGAAAACCGCCGCGTTTCGTCAAGAACGAGCGAAGCGAGACTCGCCGCGCTGGACCGCGACTCGGAGCCGGCCCTCTGCGGCGCACGGACGAGGCGGTGGTGCGCGCCCGACGCGGAAGCGAAAGGCGGCTGCGGCGGGTGTCCGCGCGCAGATTGTTGTGCGCCCGGTATATCGTTCCGATTCGGTGTCACTGCTCAGCGTGTTATTTACTTTTTACCTCCCTCTTATTTGCTCGTTCTCCTTTACGTGTTCGATGATTACAGAAGCCAGCCAAGGCTCCTGTGTCTATAAGACAGGGGCACCAAGAAAACGCCGTTCTTGATAGTTAAGAAGGGAAAATGAGCGACATTATCACCTGTGGTGGAAGTGAACCAAACAACTTGCAGACCACGAGGAACAAACGAGGGAACGTCGTATAAACGGTGTAAAAGTGAATGTAAGTAGATAACAGAATGCAATGAGTGCCGCTCTTATAAATTAATAGGGTGACATTTTACCATCGCGAGAAGTTCAGAAACTATGGCAGACGGGGAATAAGTTTTGCTCTCTTTTGAGCGGTTGCGTGCCCTATAATTGGGACATTCAATATACAACACGCTCACGGACGTTTTTCCAGTTGATTCCAGACTGCTCGTTCCATAAGGCTAAAAAATTAACTCGCGGCACTCGTATAGCCTTCAAACATTTGTTGATACGAAAAGCCTAATTCCCCGATGTCGCGCAGGGGGAGTCGGAATGGGAGAATTCGAGCTACCGTTCTTTTTTTCGAGATATGGCCTATTGTCGAAGAAAAATATCCTTGTGTCGAAACTGTTCGGTGTAACCGTATACATAGCAAAAACGCACCGGAACGGTCAGAACCACCACACGCTTGTCTGCAAGGCGACGTACGCAAGTCATCTTGCATGCAGCTACACACACTACCGGAGCCTAAATGCGCTAGGTCGACCATAAGGTACGGATTCCTTTCTTTCGATGTTATTCCTTATATCGTCCACCGCGCCCAGAACCGGCCGATCACTCTCATGATGTAGTCGCGGAGCGCCGCTGGGAGCACTGACGAAGCGCGAAAAGGATAAAGGAATGGAATAGGCTCGTTTCATATATATTATCCCGCCCCTAATATACTTCATCACATCATCTACCTAAATTGCCATCACCATCATAATAATAATTTTTGTCGTGGAATGGCCAAACGCACGTGTGGCAAATACGAGTGCTCTGTTCGGTCCGTTCAGCCGGGAGATTCAAGATATGCTCTGTGCACTGCAGAGTTACATCTTGCTGTCACATATACTGAACTCTTCGTGGCTAAACCCAGTCTTGCCGCAATGGTCGGGCTGTTTGCTGCACCGCTATACGTGTAAACGAACGATAGATCTGTGACAATGTGCATGTTGTTAATTTGATATGGAAAAAAAGTCGCTGGTTTTGCCTAGAAATCGCATATTTCAATTTCGACGGGCCTGCCAAACAAGATTTGGTGGGCAGGGCAGAGAGTGAGAAAATCGTTTTGATTGAAAATACGGCCGTTGTGGGCGGACGAAAGCCTCAGCATCACCCGGGCCGGTGCTATATATACGCGCCGCCGTGATTGACGGGCGACCGATGATGAACCATGGTGCTATATAGCACGAACGTCGTTCCGCGGCAACGCGCGGCGTCCGCGGGGGCCGTCCTTAAAATGGTGCCTGTCGATGTAAAATGTCGATGGCTCTACTTGGCCATGAATACTTTGTTTAGCGCAAAACAACAGACACAAGAAAGACGACCCCCCCCCCCCCCCCCCAGGACAAGGCGCTACTCTCAACTGACATGTCAGTAGAGAGTAGCGCCTTGTCCTGGGGGGGTGTCGTCTTTCTTGTGCCTGTTGTTTTGCGCTAAACAAAGTATTCATGGATTCGCAGCAACTAGCCCGCCAACGCATTGTGCTCTACTTGGCCGACTCTCAAATACTGGCCCCGCTGTCCTCGTGCTTTTGGGCCAATGGAAACGAGGACTGAGGCCGAGCTTACGGCGTTCAAGTCGGTCTTTCTGGACTCATCTGGCGCAGCTGGTCGGTGGCGCTTCTTAGACTTACCGGCATTTTCCCCTCTCTTTTTCTTTTCTTTTTCTTTTTTGCACCATACGCTTAATGAAACATAATAGCCGAGAGCAACTCTGGCATTGAACATCTTCAGCCGAACCTTGAATGCAATGCTGCTTCTCCACTCTCAGTTCTCTGGAACGCGCACTTTCCTTCAATTCCGTTTCCTTCCACTCTTCCCGCCTTTCCAGTGCGCTTGAAGTTTGCATCATCAAACATAGCAATAAATAGAAACCAAAGGAGAATAACCTGACGTTTCTCATTGACGCTGGCGCAGTGACAAATGTGAATGCGCAAGTGCATATATAATGCAATTTTATCGTGAACGTGATTCAAAACAAGCGGCCGCTGCTGTTCCTGCACAGCGAGCGAAGCAGCAACCAGCGGGCGTCCTGCTGCACCGGCAAAGGCGAAAGGCGAGTCCCCACAGAACTATAGACGAGTTCCTCATTGACTGCAGAAAAGTTCTCTTAAATTGACAGCAAACGACATAGACAAGTAGTTCGCGAGCACGTCAAGAGATAGCCACTGGCAGGCAGACAAAGCGGAATCCAAAGCGAGTGGCCTGCAGTGACGGAGCTCGTTATAGGTTCGGGCGGACCCAGCAGTGCCCATCGGTTCCAGAGGTTCCGAAAACGGTTGGTCGTCTACGGCGATTGCCCGCGCGCGCGTGAGGGCCAGAAATTTGTGTCCTCCGACGGAGCGTGAGAAGCAGCCCGACCAGCCCCCGCGATAATTGGCCCCAGCCAACGACCACGCACTGGCCGCCAAAGATAAAGCGGGGGAACCCAAGGAGAATAGGCGACGTCTCCCAGACAAAGCGCACGGATTCGCGCGCGCCACCTGGCCAAATAGCATTATACGCAGAAACTCGTTAAAATATGGCCACAATAACAGCGGCGAGCAGCGCGCCGTAACCCCGCCGCCACCTGCCCGCCTCCCTGCTAACGAGTGCGATCGATAATCATCGAAGGGTCGTCGATAATGCGCGCGATTGTCTTTGGCGGCTTTGTGCCGGGATGTCCGGGTGATGCTCGCCGTTGCGTCCCGAGGCGTCCTCGCCTTTTGTCATGTAAAGCGCCCGATTGTCGTTCGGCCGGGGAGCTCGTCGGCGGAGATGGGTCGTACAGTGTTTCACAATGTGGCGCCGGACGCCCCGGAATGCCGAAAACGCCGCCGCCTGCGGCCAAGGCCCGCGGCCGCATGGGAAATGCGCCCGTGAGAGCGCCCCTGCCAGCTTGGCCTGCTTTCCCCCTGTCCTTCTTGGCGCCCACGCGAAAGAGTGGACTGTCCGGCCACAGATGCACTGCTCCCAGTGCGAGTTCAAGGTGATGGTAGCCGTCATTGTTGGACAAGAAACAATTATCATAGTAACCACAACAATGTGTTAGTCTTCAGCAGGAGGCTCGCAGCGCAGTCTGCGTGTGTCGAAGTACCCCGCCTCCTCCAGGTTACCGCAGCTTTAGGGACCGAGTATTGAATTCAGCAAGTCGGCACGGATTCGTTTCCCCAACACAGCGCAAACTAAAGCATGACAAAGAGAAGGCACACCTAAAAACAATAACACGTGCCTTGGTGTTCTTTTTTTTTTTGCGTACGTATTGCTGTTTTTTTCGTGAGCTTTGTGTTTGTTGTTGTTCAGTTTGCGCTGTGTTAGGGACATTGAGGTATATAGTTGTCAACGCAGAGAACTGCCTTTCTGCCGACAGATCCCACTGTAACTGCGTAGGGATGTCGACAAGCACAAGGAAAAGCTCTAATAGAGACTTGAGGGGATCCCTTACCAGCCGTAGAAAGGTGTATTGGAAAATCATGATCGATGTGAACGCACCTCAATTATAATCCTGTAGCTTATGATGTATCGCTTTTAGGTTATGTTACAGAAATTGGGGGGGGGGGGTGTTAAAGAAAGGTTGAAACTAAAGGTATACGAGCCTGCCTCTTGGAGTTGGTTTCCGCAAGCTGTAAAACTGCGGTTTCAAGCGTCGCCGATCTGATACACATTTTCTGAGAATGACTGTTCGATGAAAACCGAACTAAACAGTACGCATGTTTTAACCAGAAATAACCGACATATGCCTATAACTGTGACTTCAAACAGCATGCATTTAGTTGGGAAAATATTTTTGATGTAAGTATATATATAGCATGAACGGGCGAAGAAGGGTGCGTGCTAACTGACACGTACCATTACGATGTCATTAAACGCGATTTCTCCAGCGTTATACGCAACGCATAGTACACGTTTCACGATATTAATATGATGAATTATTAGTGCCACAGTGAGCATTTGATTTACTTACTGTGGTACTGTGAACTATAAAGCTATCTTGATGGTTCCAAATTGCGCAGACTGTGTAGTATGCATGTGAAGTACTGTTTCGGTCGCGTTTCAATGTACACAAATCCTCTATAGAATGCACACATTCACCATATTAGAAAGAAGGTTGATTTTCGATGTTCCGGCTACAGGTTCTAACAGGGAGCACACCGACCAGTATCGAAATTCGTGCCTAAGTGCCAAGGTGACAAACGCTCTCATTGTCGTGCCGGACTGCCCAGGAGTCACCGAGGCGTTACTTTCAGCCAATGAGCGTTGACAAAGGCTGCGTCCGGGGGCAGTCTAGCACAGCGACGGCACATCGAAGAGACCAATTCTTTGCTTCGACGCGCCTTCTGCACGTGGTTTCTCGAGGCCAAGTTTCTCTTGTTTAGCGCGTTTCTTTTGCATAACATCAAAAACAAAAGCGTTCCTAAGAGAGAGAGAGAGAGAGAGAGAAAAGATGCATAGAAAGGTTAAACAGAGGCAGTTCCGGTTGGCTACCCTGCACGGGGGGAGGGAGCGTTCCTATAAGGAAGGGAGCCTTGCGTATAGGCCTGAGCTTTAGTCACGGCGAGATTATAGCGCTGCAGATGCTCTTTCCAGCGTGACGACCGACCGGGAAAACGCCGTTGCTGAGTGTCCTCACGGCCATCCCGGACCCGAGCATCAATGTGATACACGTCTGTGCGCGGAAGGAAGGCGCGGCAGATGAGCGGCTGATTTGGGGGAAACAGGGGACGCCAAGAAACGAGTGCACCTGCCGGACAAGTGGCGACGCGTGCCAGCGCGCGCAATGAGCATCCGGTGCGCGTGCGGGCCGCCACGCGCGACACACAGGGCGCGCAAATCCCCGAAAAGAAAGAGAAACGAGCTTGGCATAATCGGCGAATCCCTTTTCATTAAGGGCGTCCAGCTGCCTCCCACATCACAGAAGGCGGCAACTGCTCGCCCCCGAGGTGCCCGCCACGAGCAGCATCCACCTGCCCGACGCGCCGAAATAAGGCGCCGCGTCAACCAAACTGGCGACGGATCGCGCGGGCAAGCGCTGTCCAGATGCGCGGTGCATACAAAACGCCACGCCTGGGAACCGCTCGAGCGCGCGCAGTCCGCCGGCAGCTGCTTGGCACCGCGCGTCGCGCCGTTGCGAATTTGACGGGCGCCAAGGCCTCAAGCCGCCGTTGGTGGGGGCAGATATTGCCAACACGGGCCATCGCAGCTCGCATTGCCGACATTCGCGTTGTTACTATAACCGACGACGCTGCCGCCGTGCCCGGCTACCGCGCGTTGCCCCACCGTAATGGCGCCTATACCGACTCGGGAGTTATGGCCGGGGTGGTATATAATACAAAACAGAAAGGACCACAAGAGGGACGATTGCGTGCCGAAATGCTTCGAGGTCAGTGAGGGTGTTTGTGCTTTCTTCGTTTAATGACCAGGTGCTGTCTAGCACTTTTTAACTGTCATAGACGCAGACGAACACTTAAACGCGAAAGGCGGTCGGAAAGTCCAATTGTGCTGCATCTTTGGCAGCTCCTGCGACATCTAATTAGCCGTTTGGATAATGCGGTGCACTTTACGGCTAAAAGAAATGCATACATCAGCGAGTATTGCTATTCTTTATTCGCATTTACTGCTGTTAACGTAAGTCCTATTGCAGATATAGTCCCAGAAGCGAAGCTAACTGGAACTGATATGCCACTTTCCCTCAAACAAGGAAAGGCGCCACTCAGCATCACCGACGCCGAGTGAGGTACGCGCTATTCGTGGAGTGCATCCAAGTCAAGTATATCTGGTGGCAGGAGAACTGAGACGTCCTAAGGAACCTGGCTTTCAGCGTGGTTTCAGCTCTGCCTTTTTCATCGGCTGAGTACGCTTTCCCGATACCCATTTAGCTTGTTTATTCACCTGACGAGCCCCGTCTTCTCCTATTTTTTGCCACTTTGGCACACGAACAAGGATTTATTTACAGAATGAAATTCCCTACCAGCTCTGTTCACTCAGCAGCTTTTGAGTTAATTCACGCCCCATTGTCGCAATCATAGCCAGGCCGCACGTTTCTAAACAAACATGCAAGCAAACCACAGGTAAAAATAAGAAGCACTTCTCTTCATCGCTAGCGGTTCGCAGCTTCAAAGGACCATCACTGCAAAGTAGCTTTTGAAAACTGGGCCCCGTCTATTAATCTTGCCTTCTGAGAAAATGTACGCCAGTAGAGTTCGCCGAAATATTTTTGGGCTGCACGGGAATGCGACAGCAGCGCCACCAAATATTGGACGTCTGCGGCGTCTGACATGTGTCCGCAGCAGCAAAAATCCGGAGACCACTCAGCACATCCTAAAACGATGCGAAGGTATTCATCCAGCGAGACCCGTAGGTAACGTACACCTTCCAGAAGCGTTTGGATTAAAGTGGACGGAAACATCAACCGGTTAGCATTCGAGATAAGCAAGAGACTTTTAAAGTATTAGTAGAAAAAAAAAATCTGGGAATAGATTGATACGACCGGATCCGTTACAGCCATAGGTAGACAGTGAAGTTTTGAGGAATTGAAAAAAAAGATTAACGATACGCATACAAAAATGCTAGAATTATTAGCATGCATAGCACAACTGATTAACTCAAGCAGGCTGGGTGAGTATTTGTCACCAACGCGTTTCAGAGGGATGCCAATAAATCCCCATCAGGTGACGTATGCTCAGCAGCTTGTGTATTGCGGGTGCGTTGCCCGCAACGGTCGCAAAGAACGCCTTTTTCTGTTTTCGTATTGGCTGCAGCCCACGTTCACATCGCCGATAACCGAAGTACTGGTAGTTCGTATATCGCATTTCCAGCGTTATGTCTGGGCTCCGTATTCACAAAAAGACTTTTTACGCTACAACTGTTCTTAAAAGCATATCACAACCAATCATGTTGACGGACACATTGTTATCGAAGGCAACCGACCAATGGCGAACAGCCCTTACCAACGAAATACTTTGTGAATACGGCCTTTGATAATACGTATACAGAGCGCGCGGGGCAGCGGCAGCTTCTAAAAAGTTAAAAATTGAATTAAAGTCCGAGGTTTTACATGCCAAAACTCCGATATGATTATGAGGCACGCCCGTAGTGGGGGACTCCGGATTAACTTTGACCGCCTGGATTTCTTTAACGTGCCCCTATATGTAAGTACACGGGCGTTTCTCCCCCGAAATGCGACCGCCGAGGCTGGGATCGAACCAACGACTTCGAGACCAGCAGCGTTCCTCGCCCTCCTTCCTTCCCGCTGCCAACGCTGTGAAAGTTCTTGCAATCCTGTGCCAGCTCCCCGCGAGTGTATGCGACGAGGACAACACGACGAATATCGGTGGCATGGCGACACGATGACAACGATGACGGAGAGCCGACCCCTACACACCGGAGTGACGGGATGGATGGAGCAAAGCGTGTTTCGAGCTCTTAGCTGCTGTCACTGTAAAATGTTGCATATGGCATTTGTATGTTATACTGATTATACTGATTATACGACGCATGCCGCAGCGTATATATCAAAGGGGGAATGTGCAAGAGGGGCGAACCCAGTGTTCAGTTGCCGTCGCCATAGATGTCACGGAAGAAGGCCTCGAGCTTTGCACTCATTCAGATAACGGCTGATGCAAGCTGTGCACCGACGAGCTCTGCCTGGACACCGTGCTGTCAAGATAGAGCTCTCGGGAGCACACGACCCCGCGCACTCCTTTAGGTGACATCGAATTGCTTCATGAAGTGGACCTGGATACGGGCGTGCGCGTGGCTCGGGCCGAATCGAGCGAGGCGCGTGGCACTCACCGAGGCGGCGGCCGGAAGGCATCGTCGGCCAGGACCAGAGCAGCGGTTCGACGGCGGCCCAGCAGAGCGGCCATGCGGCCGCGCCTGCCGGCATCATGGCGTTCGCTAGTCTGCTGGGCCGCCACACTGGCGCGTCCACGGCGCGAGGTGTTGCATTGTCTGCCCCTGTCGAAGATGGATTGGCCCTTGCATCGGAAAGTAGCAGCGGCGGATAAACGCGCCGCAGGCGCACATATGCGTAGGGCGGCTCCCCGGGGAGACTTCCGTGGGGGCACACGCTGGCGACCGACGTCAAGCTCTGACCGCGCTATCGCGCCTTCTCGGAGCCCCCGGCGCAGCCGCGAGGCAAAGCAACGACGCGTCGTAATGGCAGCTGTATTGCCGGCCGATAGGTTGTCCGGGCGAACACACGGGCATTCTGCTTGGAATCCAATCGCTGGGCGACGAATGCCTCGCACTTATCTCTGCTCCAGAATCTACCTTGCCACAAATGGGCTTACGAGGGCGTACAGGTTGCCGAGCCACATTTGCAGCCAATTAGTTTTCATGCAAAAATAATTTCTGGAGGCTGAGAAAGAGCTCTGTAGGATGCCTGCAATGATGTGAGTGTATTGTTGGCGAGCTTCTCTGCACAGTATATAGCCTGCTCTTCACAGGAGTAAATTTTCCTCCCTGTAACAACTGTTAACGTGTAGTCAAGTTCGAGTCCTGGGTAATTTAGTGAAGAGTAGCGTCAGGTGTGCGAGTCCACTAATGCTGATCACCCAGCCGTGTGGAGCACCTATCCACTGCTCTAGAGGTGGGGGATTGCTATCAACAACACGTCGCTGATCGAGATGTAGAGCCCCAATTATGTGTATGTATGTAAACTAAACAATATGCCCTTTCAAATGCATCCGGAAGGTGCACATGTGAGTAGCCATGGCTGGTACCAGAATTGGATTATTCATTTCATTCGTTTTCTTTCTCAAGTGGGAGGAGCGAAATGCTTTAAAAATACCTCGCCTGGGCCAGACCAAGGACCGATTGTACACTACACTCTATACTAACCTGTCATTTCTTATACGTACTGTTTGGGCATGAATTGCTTACAATTGACATTTAAGTGAACAGCCAACGCGTAGTCCTATTTCAGGAAGACCTGCGGAGACCCGTGCTCAGTAGAAGTATCCAGACGCATGTCAAACAGAAGATGACCTTGTCTTAACTGAAGGGGAGCGTATAGTTTTGGCAGAGTAGCTCTGCGTCTTTACTGGAGCGGTTTAAAGCGACCTCGTGCTTTACAGGTAACACATAGTTGGTGCCTATGTGGTACATACCGGTACAGTCGGCCGACCATGCCGGGAAGCCACGGGCACAATGAGGACAGGCCAACTGGCAGAGCACGCATGCCGTTGCGGACGTATACGGATGCCGTGCTAACTAGGCTGCGCCCTTGCGTGAAAAAAGATCGAAAAAGAACGCACATACACGCGCGCGCACATATATAGTACACGGAGTCTTCGAACAACAAAAGGCGAGAGTCCAAAGAGGAAGAATACAAGTGGTGCTGGCGCACCGGCGCGGTCCTGTAATTCCAGCGACTTGAAAAGATCGCGCGCTGCGCAGAGAGAGGCCCGCAAGCGTCATCTTCTTCTTGTGTTTTTTGACAAATTGTGCCCGGGACGTCGGGCGATCAGAGCGGCGCGCGGTCGACGCCAGAGGCGAGGTGCATCGGGAGAACAAAGAAACAGCCCGACGAGCGGCGCGCCCTGAAAGGTGCCGCCAAGTGGACTGTCCGGCAACAGCTCGTTCGGAGCGGGGACCAAAACGGCAGCTTCGCTCGTAAACGATTTCTTTGCTTTTGCGCGGCGTACGCGAGATAACGCGAGGAGGGGGAGGAGGAGGTGGGGGTTGCGCCGCCGCGCGCACGAGGGCGCGCGCATTTCAGCCCCCCGCTCTCCCCGCGGCCTCCGCGCTCTTCATTCCGCCGCTGAGGCAGCGTGGTCGCAGCCCGAAAGGGAACAAACAGAGGGGCTGACAGCGGCCGCGCTACGCCGAAGCCGACCTGTCAAAGCAAACCAACCTGCGTGGCAATCACAATGAGCCTCCGTGGCAATCGCGATGAGCGCGCGGCAACCGAGGGGGCGCACTTGTTGTGCCTATGTTTACACATGATCCGCCTCGATTTGATACACAACGTTAAAAGGTTCGCTCCACAGCGTGCTAGAGAGAGGGACGGGACAAACTTTACTGCGACAACTGCAGTCCGCGGCGTCGTGAATTCTGCTCGCGGCTTTACCTATACTTGTATGGATAACCGAAAAGCGCTAAGCTTGCCGGGCCGGATTTAACGCGTCTCTCTCTCTTTCTCTCTCTCTCTTATTCACACGGTAAAAAAGAAATATTGGCGCAAATACGGCGTCGCCGGCTACTCGTTGTCTCACATTCACATGCACTTTTATGCAGTTATAGTTATGTCCGTAGTTCGCATATGGAAGCGAGATTCTTGTAAGGAATTCACACAAAACGGCGTTACAACGTAACAACCAAAACAAAACAACACCGACATTATAGAATAACTCTCATACCAACAATGCCAACTAAATTTTTTAAACAATATGTGACAACACTACCACATGGCATAAAACGGGACAGCACGAAGAAAGAAAGAAAGAAAGAAAGAACGAAAGAAAGAAAGAAAGGAAGAAAGAAACACACTTGTTCACCACGGGCCCAGTCACTTCTTCAAACAGAATTAAGGACCTGCGATCTAATGCCATTAGCGTCGACATCAGGCGGTGTTTTGGTCAATCACGATGACGCGATTACAGAAAGATAGTATGCGCCTTTGTCCGCGTAGCCACATTTATACAACTAAATTTTTTTAAAAAAGTTTAATTATGGGGTTTTACGTGCAAGATCACGATCTGGTTATGAGACACGCCGTAGAGCGGAGCTCCGGATTAATGTTGACCACCTGCGGTTCTTTTACGTGCACCTACTGCGAAATTAGAGCGCATTCGATTCGGGTGAAGACAGTGTATCGTATAGGCGGTGTCAAGTCGTAGTCGATTAATAAGAATGTCTGTGCTTCTACGTAATATAAGCTGAAGTTAAAATTAAATAAGTGTCATTATCATCATCATCATCATCATCATCATCATCATCATCAGCCTGGTTACGCCCACTGCAGGGCAAAGGCCTCTCCCATACTTCTCCAACAACCCCGGTCATGTACTAATTGTGGCCATGTCCCTGCAAACTTCTTAATCTCATCCGCCCACCTAACTTTCTGCCGCCCCCTGCTACGCTTCCCTTCCCTTGGAATCCAGTACGTAACCCTTAATGGCCATCGGTTATCTTCCCTCCTCATTACATTTCCTGCCCATGCCCCCCCCCCCCCATTTATTTTTCTTGATTTCAACTAAGATGTCATTAACTCGCGTTTGTTCCCTCACCCAGTCTGCTCTTTTCTTATCCCTTAACGTTACACCTATCATTCTTCTTTCCACAGCTCGTTGCGTCGTCCTCAATTTAAGTAGAACCCTTTTCGTAAGCCTCCAGGTTTCTGCCCCATACGTGAGTACTGGTAAGACACAGCTATTATACACTTTTCTCTTGAGGGATAATGACAACCTGCTGTTCATGATCTGAGAATGCCTGCCAAACGCACCCCAGCCCATTCTTATTCTTCTGATTATTTCAGTCTCATGATTCGGGTCCGCCGTCACTACCTGCCCTAAGTAGATGTATTCCCTTACCACTTCCAGTGCCTCGCTACCTATTGTAAATTGCTGTTCTCTTCCGAGACTGTTAAACATTACTTTAGTTTTCTGCAGATTAATTTTTAGACCCACTCTTCTGCTTTGCCTCTCTAGGTCAGTGAGCATGCATTGCAATTGGTCCCCTGAGTTACTAAGCAAGGCAATATCATCAGCGAATCGCAAGTTGCTAAGGTATTCTCCATAAACTTTTATCCCCAATTCTTCCCAATCCAGGTCTCTGAATACCTCCTGTAAACACGCT